>NW_015628031.1:622948-625924 GCF_001515625.1 Sinocyclocheilus rhinocerous
AATGAATGTAATCGATTAGATATCATAATATTTAGGCTATAATATTATAAATCTGGTTGTTTTTTTTATTGGTGACGTAATATGTAAATGATATGCGTGCGGCCCGTGAGACTTGCACTTGGACCATAGTGCGGCCCAGCGGGGAAAAAAAAAGGTCGAGAACCACTGCCTTACAATAATGCAAAAACAGTAATTATTGTTGTACAGTGTGGCAAAAATGACGCTACATTGACGTGCGCATGCCCAGTAGATGAAACTGTATACCATCTATAGCCTTAACCGTCATACAGAGTCTCTGAACCTCCTCAGGAAAAAAAAATAATAAAAAATTAGGATGTTGTAGTTGTAAGGCAGTACCTGCGTGGCTCCGTTAGCTGGACCCTCATACACACTGAGGAGAGGAAGACAGATGCTCTGAATCACTCCAGCACCTGCCACTGCTGCTGCTCCCTACAGGAACATGACAAACATTCATTTTAGCCAATCACTTTGTTCATATATCTTTGAGTAGTTTATTTCATTTTTGAGTCATGACTTGATGTTAAAGTCCTAGTGTGTGGTACTTGTTCATTTTTGGAGTGAAATACATATTTAATGTTGTTTATGATTTTAACATGTCACCCATATCACAGTCATATCTCTTCCAAGTTTCACATACACTTTGCATTAAAATCAGTGGTTCATAACCTTTTTGACTCGATTCATATGGATTTGTTTTGCAAGGCCTTTATATTCTGCTAAGTTTTGGCTACCTGGACTTTCAATGAAGGCACAGAAACCTCCCAGGTTTCATAAAAATATTTTCATATTTTCAAGTCTTATAGATTTAGAAAGACATGAGGAAGAGTAAATAATGACAATTTCCATTTTTAGGTGAACAAGGCCTTTTAGGATAAGAATTTTTTAACATTTTTTTCTCACAGTTCAGTTACTACTTGAAAATTGAAAAAAAAAAAGTATATTCATAAAATATATAACAATATCAATAGAGTTTTGATCAATTTACATGACTTTTCCATGTCTAGAAATCACACTTTTATAATTATACTACCTTACATATCCAAGATTTCTATATATCCTGGTGAATATTGTTGGCTTTTGTTCCTCTTTTGTAAACTGCTTTGGATAAATGTTTCTAAAGCTGCTGTGTACCTGCGGTGTTCTTGCGAGTGTGAGCAGCAGATGAAGCGTTGCCTCAGTGAAGTAAAGGTTCTGTTTGGATCGCAGACTGAGTTCTAGAGCGCTCAGAACCGACGGCAGAACTGGCAGCTTCCGGACCACCTGCAGCCACTGCTCACCATCCTCGTCAGCCCGACACAACTCTTTAGAGAGATGAAGAGCTAACACACACACCTGAGACAGAGAGAGATATACTGGTTATGATCTAAATGGAATAACTGCATACTGTATATACTGCACAATATACTGCCTATAAAATGTATGTGAATAGCATGCATTATATACTCAAGACTTTAAACAGTAACGTTATGGAAACTCGTTTCTGCCACGTCGACGCAAGCAAAATGAAGTCGAGGATTTAAAAAAATCGAATAGTCGAATAAAATCGACGAATCGCGACAGCCCTAGTTGCCAGATATTGCTAATAAAACAAAAACCGATAAATAAATAAAAATAAACTGAAATTATTTCAAATCTTTTGCAATTACGATAAGATAAAGATATCGCTGACCCTAAACTGCAACGTCCTACTTTATTAACTTTCTAAAGTGTCAAAAAAGTGGAAAAGACGCTTATAACAGCTGGATCTGGCAACACAGAGGCTGTGTCCGTGCCCTCACTCACAACTCTCTCTCAAACCTCGTTCACTCCTCCAGTGTATCGCAGCGATCATGTTCATACCACGGACGCTAAACATTCTTGCAAAATCTCTCAAAATCTGTATCTTCGTCTGATACAGGCTCACATAAACATATAAGGTTGGATGCCTAATCTGTTTGCTGTGTGAGCTACTGAAATGAGCCGTGCTGTGAAACAGCCAATCAGAGCAGAGCTCAACATTATTATTCATGACCCTTCCAAATAAGGTAATAACAGACCATTTCATTCTAGGGACAAATCCTCGGGTTGTAAATGGACATGTAAAACAGTTTCTGGATAATTTTTGCCCTTACCGAAGCCACATACCTTCTATGTAGATATCAAAGAACAATTTAAAATATTGTATCAATGCATTCTATGGCACCTTTAATTCTGAGTTTACATCTTGCAATTTTTTTTTTCCGCAATGGAATTTTAAAAAAGGTAATTGCAACTTATCTCAATTCTGATATCTCACAATTTTGAGTTTATATCTCACAATTCTCACAATTCTGTCTTACCTCCGAATTTAGTTCTGAGTTTACACCTCGGAATTCTGTTTGTTCTCTACCATGGAATGGAATTCTGAGTTTGTACGTCAATAGAATTTTTTTTTTATTCCACTGCAGAAACAAGTTTCCATATTGTTGTCAAATGACCACAATTTTAATAAACTTTTAATCTAATTTCTTGGCTTTTGAGGTGCAGTTAGGGCTGTGCAAAAAATCTAATGCGATTTTCATGCGCATCTCGTCAGTAAAGCCGCTCCTGTGATTAGTAGTAAATCTCCAGCACGTGCTTTCAGATGGAGTGGCATTTACTACACAGAGCCGTAGTTCACTGACAAGCTACACAAAATCGCGTTCAAAATCGGCAATGAATCGCCTGCGATTTTGAATGCGATTTTGTGTAGCTTGTCAGTAGGCCTTATCAGCCAGGTGGACAGTTAGGTCCAATCCCAATTCCACCCCTTAGCCCTTCCCCTTTCGCGCGTTCATGTGAAGGAGTAGGAGTGTCTCAATACGCTTTTGGTTGGAGGGGTAGGGGTAGGGGAAGGGCCAGATAACCCTTCAAACGAAGATTTTTCGGGACCACACTACAAACAAAGGGGTATGAATTATCTCAGTGTAAACCGGCTTCAGCGGCAACATGGCTGCC
>NW_015628031.1:626107-643812 GCF_001515625.1 Sinocyclocheilus rhinocerous
TGGTAAATGTGTAGCACCTACGGAAAAATGTGGTATTATGTGGTAACAAACAAGACATGGTAACAAAAGGTAACAAGGTAGGGCTGTGCAAAAAAACAGAGCCGTAGTTCACTGACAAGCTACACAAAATCGCGTTCAAAATCGCAGGCGATTCATTGCCGATTTTGAACGCGATTTTGTGTAGCTTGTCAGTGAACTACGGCTCTGTGTAGTAAATGCCACTCCATCTGAAAGCACGTGCTGGAGATTTACTACTAATCACAGGAGCGGCTTTACTGATGAGATGCGCATGAAAATCGCATTTGATTTTTTGCACAGCCCTAAGTGCAGTACATCATGGGATAGCATATATACATTCTGTGTACATTATACATACAAACACACACTCACTGAGTCTTGCTGGTCTTTCTGGAAATGCGGGCTGTCTGTCTCCATGCTGTCCTCCTGAACATCACCTCTCTGTATCGTGTGACGTGTGCTGTCAATCAACGCCAGGGCCTCGTCCTGAACCATCTCACACACACACAACAGCAGCTGGGGAAGCTGGGTAATCTCTCCTCCTGAACCAGTAAATGTTAAACAATTGTTAAAACAGAACAAACAATATGCACACAGTTGGTGTAATGTGTTATCCCCAAACAAACATGCAGACTGACCGTTGAGTCCTTGTATCTGCAGGGCTAAGATGTGAGCTGACAGGAGTTTGGCTTTGGTTCGGTCCGTGAGCTGTTGTTCAGCATGTAGAACGCTTTCCATCATCAGAGACAGGGGCGGCAGTAGAGCTGGGGCAGACACCAACACACTGACACAAACCACATCAGCAATATTATTTAACATGCTCTTTTGAAGAGTTTTGAATATTATATAGACACTACTAACATTCAGAACACCCTTCCCAGTTCATCATGACCTTTTAGTTAATTGTTTTTGTAGCTTATCTTTAGTAAACATTTTTTTATGTTTAAAATTATATTAAAACAAAACTAAAAACGACAAGAACACAACAAAAACTTTAAAATCAAATAGAAATAGGAAATTATTTATATGTGTTTGTGTGTGTGTGTGTGTAAAATAGCATGATACTAAAATAACATGGGTGTAAATGTGGGCATGTTTTAAATTTTAAATAAATTTTTCTTTTTGTATTTTCCCTTTTTATTTTAATTTTAAATAAATGTATAAATAAATTTTTTGTGTTTTTGTCATTTTTATTAGTTACTGTTTTTTATGTCTGTCAGTATAGTTCTTATTATTTTCATTTCAGTTTTACTTTTAGTTATTTTAGTACATCAAGTTAAACTAAATGAAAATGATACGTTGCTTTGGAAACTAGCTGTCATAAAATAAGTTATAATTAAGTTTTTTTTTTTTTCAATATTTAATTTCAGTTAACATTTATTTTAAGTAACAACATTTTTTTTTTTTTTATGGTTTCAGTTTACTATAATAACCTTGACGTTTCTATTCATTTCACACGTGAAGCTGAGCCAATCGTTTACAAAAACACCCACCTTTTCCACTGTTTGAGGAGGATGAGGAGCAGCGTGACCATCATGGATCCCAGACGCAGACAGAAAACAGATTGAGACATCAGCAGCTGAGAAAGAGAGAAAGATAGAAGTTTGAGGTTTTTGTACCAATGTATCATAAGTGTGTTTGTAACATAGCAATACAAAAAAAAGTCACATTTTCTTTAAGCAGTAAGATCAGGATTTAAGATAACTGTAATATAAAGTCGTGGGTGCTCATATGTATAAGGTAACTTACCGCTGCTTTGGTCCCTTCCAACACGTCCATGAAAAGCTTCTGCCTGACAGTGTCATCCTTCAGATGCATTACCTCAGACTACAAACACACGAGACAGGTTATGATAAACATCAGCAGTATAACCGTGAGATGTGTGAAGTTGAGTGTAGCTGCTCACATGACTGGTGGAGAGTATTAAGAGCGTCCTCCAGGCGGAGATGAGTATCTGAGACTCGGACAGAGAGCGCAAACCCTCCTCTTCACCGTCACAGGCCACACACACTAGATCACGCACGTAATCCGACCAGAACTCGTAGCGGCGCTTACTGCTGAAACTCTCCAGAGCCGCTTTCAGAGATGGATCCAACACACCACTGAGAGACACAAACAGACAGACAACTGTGAATCTGTATTGGTGGTTGGCAAATAGAAAACAAAACACTTCTTTTACTAATTATTTTATCAATTTTGAAGCAGCTGTTACAGTATAAGCTGTTTTTGAATGGAACAGCATATCCTGTGAGTATGGCCTCTTACACGCTTGTGTAGATCATACCTGACAACATAGTAGATCTCAAGGGCGATTATCTTCATCACAAAGGCACAAGACTCCAGAACACACGGCTACATAAAAAGAAACACAAAGAAACAATCAAACAAGAAATTAAATACTTTGGGAACATGTTTGTCTTTAAGTTATTACTATTTATGCACACAAAAACACACATACCTCTGTGGTCTCAGATGGGGGAGGTAAGTTTCCAAATAAAGGAGTTGTTAAGTTATCCCAGAATTTTTCTCTGTAACGATAAAAGATCACATGGTTAGTTTAATGCTTAATTACAACCAACCAAACGATAATGACTAACCTTGACTAAAGTAAGTGGACATACATGCTAGAATATGGCCCCTACAGCAGTGATTCTCAACAAGGGCATTGAATTAATAAAATGAATAACTTATTATTATTAATATTTTAAATACAAATGCTTAAAAACTAAACTAAAATAATAAAAATAACATAAATTACATTCTTATATTTCTATTTTAAAAAACCCCACATAGTTTTTGAAACTATTACAAAATGAACAGTGGCTGGTTAATTTAATATATTAATATTAGATTCTTTATAAAAAATGTTTGAAAACAGCAGCTTCATCATAATTATGACAGAATTATTAGAATTTGCATTTATCAGGAAGCCTCTGAATAATGGGTTGGACAACAGGGACCTTTGAGCAAAAAAGCCTGAGAAGCACTGCCCAACTGCGTCATGTGTGAGGGACTCACTTGGTCCTGAGCACCGAGAGCGCGCTGTCCCGTCTGTCCTGCCAGAGTGCGTGGAGGAAGGCCAGTGCCGCCCTGTGCAGGAGTGGAGGACACCAGTACTTCCCCTGCTGCTTAGAGTCCAACAACTCCAACACCACTGACAAACAGCTCCACTCTCCCAGAGAAAACTCCTACAAACCAGACGGTCACACACTGAATCATTCACCATCGCACACTAACTCTATGAGCATTTCCGTGACCTCTGACCTTTGCCCCGTCGCTGCCATCTTTGGTCTCCAGGTTGAGGAAGAGCTCAATGAGTCCAGGTTGTGTTTCCACAGCCACGGTGAGGAACTCCAGTATGGTGACTTTAATACGCATGTCTTCAGTTCTGCTCTGTAGTCGCGTCAGAAACGCATCTCTGATCGCAGCGGCATCACTGCCCAGACAAGCGTACACAGACATGGGAGCCACCTGAACATAGCATACACAATACACATTTCTTGTATCATGGTGGGACTTCTACTGTTATTAAATTAACTATAACATAATTACCATTAAAATTGTATCACTATAAGACATCAACCAAGATATTTAATGACTGATACTGTTTATATTGAACAGTGAAAGACAAAATAAATAAATGGTGTTATTTTAAGGTTATTTATATACTTTAGAATATTTATTAATAGTTTGAATTAGCTTTTATTTTTATATTTTCATTTTTTAATTTGTGTAAATTTATTCAAGTTTTAGTAATTTTGTTGTGCTTTTGACATTTTTTATATCTCTATTTAGCTTTTATTTTTATTTCAGCTTTAGTTTTTTTGTTTGTTTTAGTAATGATTACTAGTAATTATTTTTTTTGTAATGAATATATTGAACAGTGTAAGTATTAAATAAAACCAATGGTCAAACCCATTATTGGATTCTCTCTACTATAAATGTATTCAAACTAGTGTTATTTTAGTATTATTTTTATACATTATAGTATTTATTAATATTTTAATTATCTCTTATTTTTATACTTTCAGTTTTTAATTTAGCTTAAATTAGGTCTAAGTTTTAGTAAATTTGTTATGTGAAATATTTTCAATATTTTTCAGCTTTAGTAACGATTAATTTTTTTTTTTTAGCAGTGATTATATTGAACAGTTGGAGTATTAAAATCGATAGTCAAACCAACTACTGGTTTCCATCTACTAAAAAGTTAAACCAGTTACAATTAAAGTGTTTCTTAATATTCTGAATAATTTTTGTAAATATATTTTCAGGGTTATTTTTTATTATTTTTTTTAAAGTAATTTTATGTGCTTGACTTTTTTTTTTCTTCATCTAATATTTTTATTTCAAATTCATTCCAATTAACAAAAATGTTAACATTTTTAACAGTTTTAGTTAACAATAACAACACTCACTCAAACCCCAAAGTTCAGGCATTTTACATGTAAAACTACATTATTTAGTCCCTTTATAAAGCTGTTTTCCACATGAAGACCACAACAACGTGTCCAGCATTACCGTGGCGAGTCTCTTCAGCAGCTGTATAGCAAGTCGTGGCAGCGCTGGGTCGTGCTTGTGGTAGATATACTTTGCCAGCACAGCAATCAGGTTGTTGCCATGACCACCTGCAAGAAAAAAAAAAAAAAAGACCCCTTTAAGTATTTATTATAGTAAGCAATCCCTGACAGAACAGTCTAATATTTCACATCTACCATGCTCTGAAGTGTGTGTACTAACCGTGCTGTGTCAGCGCTTGCTCCAGAGGTGAGGCCGTATCAGACTGCGGTTTGAGTCGGATCACATTGTTGGTGACTGAGAAAGCCAACTTCACAGTCTGGATCAGAACCTGACCAGGTCCCTCAGACCCACCACTGCAGACAGACACACAAACTCAAACCCACTGACTCATGTAAAGAGGATGAGGAGACTGAATCCATATTAAAAGCTCAATCGTGTACCTGCTGGGCTGTGCTGCGAGCACCATGTTGATAGTGTCCACTCCCACACCCATGATGTTAACCACCGCCTGTCCTGCCTCTGTGTTGGCCAGACTGTAAATACACAATGACTGCAGACTGGGGGCGCTGCAGAGGTCACACATCAAGTATGTGAGAACCAAACGAAGACCACATGAAATAAATTACAATGAAATATCATCTGCATCCTCTTACCTGCCCTCTGACTCCCCCTCCTGACTCAGATTAAGAATAGCATGAACCAGCTCTAGAATCAAGCAACCTGATAGAGAACAGTGAGTAGAGAGTGTGTTAAGCAAATACCAGTAAATTTAAGAGAAACTGAGAATTTCAGATAATAATGTTGTGCGAGTTGCTCACCGATCCTCTCTCGCACTCCATAGGTGTTGTAGCGCCATTTATGGTATGCAGGCAGCATTTCTTTCAGAACCAGCAGCACACATGGGATTAGTCCTCTGCTCTGAGTACTGCCCAACTGACCCTGAAAACACACACACACATTAAAATTACTTAATATCCACCAATGTAGTAAGGCTGCATGACTTGGTGGGGGAAAAAATCTAATTGCAATTAAAAAAAAAAAAAAAAAGTCCAGGTTTGTTGTACTTATATGTGGGGCTGCAAAATTTGGCCAAAAACGTTGTTATATTATTTTTACTAAATAAAATAAACAAAAATATTACAGTTGTAACATTATGTTATAGAATAAAAAGTCTGATAAAAAAAAAAGTATATATTACATTAAATATTACTATTAGTTTTTCTATTGTATATATAAATTATTTATGTAATGATGTATTATTAAATAATTTATTAAATAATAATTATTACTATTTAGAGTACAAATTAAATTAAATGAATTACAATGATAATATTTATGGCTGTCTTAATTCATTTTCAAACATTAAACTGAGACACTAAAACAGCTGATCACGAGCTGCTCGTGTGTAAAACAGTGCCACGCTTTACTCTGAAACATGCAGTCATAAATTTATTTAATTGCAGCCTTTGCAAGCAATTTGATAATCACGCAAGCAACATTGTGAATTTGGTTTCATTTCAATTAATCATGCAGCCTTACAATGTAGTCTGTGCATTGTAGTGATACGTGGTTAGCTAATACTTGGTCATTTTGACATGATTGGTCATAACGGATGATAAATGCATTACCTTGACGAGTGTGGTCACTAATCTTAAAAAGGCAATGGTCACACTGTACTCTCCTCTGGGCTGTTCGATCAATACCAGCAGGTTGCCATAGTTACCCGCCTTCATGCCCTCTGCACTGAAACACACACACACACACACACCAAACATGTCATTCTTCAGGTTTCTCTGACTTTAACAGGTGAATATGATGCTGTTCTTGTTCACTAGTTCTGCATGTGTGTGTGTATCACCTGATGGTCTGTGCCATGTTAGTCAGAGGGGTGGAGGCGAACGGAAGGAAGCCAGTGTGATGCAGACTGGACCAAACCTGTATCAGGAGCAAAGGCTGTTTAGTCTTAGATCATCACTTCATAAACCCTGACTTAATAGAACTGTGAACATTTACCTTCCCAGGCTGCCGAGCAGCCAGAGCGATAAGGCAGTTGACGCAGGAAGTGATCACATTCACCGGAGGGTTAATAACGGAGGTCAACCTATAACACGAATCACACACTGTCAATTTCATTAATAATCAGTGTTTACTGTTTGGTCTTTATGTTTACATGTGCACTTCACCTCTGTAGCAGCATGTAGATCCGTGATGTGAGCGGCAGCAGACAGTCAGACACTGTCCAATCTGTGCTGATGATCTTATGAACCAGATCCAAGATGGGCTTCACTCGCTCACAGTGTGCCAACACATCTATTCGCCCGAGACAGATGTCAATAGCAGGTAAACAGGCGGAAACATTTTAACAAAATGTAAACCTCTTCAAATACATAAGGCTCTATGATTTCCACATTGTATCCAGTCATAAAAATGTACAGTATATGTAATGGCAAATTCTGGATAAATAAATGCAAAGTAGGGCTGTACACTTAATCAAATCTTGATATGGACTATTGACAATAAACCTCTGTTGTGTAGCACTTTGTTTGCTAAACAAATAAAAGCAATTGTTAAATTTTCATTTGATTACATTTTAAAAGATGAATTAAATTGTTAATGTTTTATATCATTAAATCAAAAGTACAGTAAAAATAAAACCGACAGCACAGAATTTCTGAAAAAAATTAAACGTGTCTTAAGGCCCCATTATTGTATTCATTCTATTAAATTATTAAAATGTTGAAGTTTCATGAATTAAATTAATTAAATTAACATTCTTTCTGATTATTAATTAAACCATTTAATTTAATAATTAAAACAGAATACATAAATACAGGGGGGGGTGGGTTAATAGGGACCTAAATACATGTAAGTTTTGAGTGTTCGTACCTGCAGTAGAAACGACGTGCAGCAGCATCTCAATCTCACAGGTGAAGAGAGTCCATGAGCTATAGGAATATTCCCAGCGCACCAGGAAACCCTGTTCACCCACAGACAGCTGCTTTCCTTCACACACCTGTCCGAAACATCCCTGAGGCATCTGCAGGTTGGTCTGACCCACCCCTGAACATACAGATAACACGAGAGAAAATGTCACAAAGACATATGTTTTCATACACAGATGCAATCAGGCAAAGAGACGCCAAAACACAGGAACACATGTTTTCAGCACTGACCCAGAGGGTAGAGGAGTTTAGGAGTATGTCTCCTCCACAGAGTGCCGTCCTCTCTGGAGATCACATCGTTGGGTTTGTGCTTATAGGCCTCAGTGTAGAACGACATCTTATCTAAAAAAGTGTACACCTGAGAGACAGACCATGAAATGTCCACGAGATCTAAATGATTGTTTAGAAGTGTGCATGTACATATATATGATGTTAGAAAATGTTAAGAGGGCATTTTTTAACTTTTTAGTTTTACCTTCTTAGCTGTAGATTTGTCAGACAGCAGTGCAGTGAGCAGCTGTAGTAAAGGTCCAGTCTTATATGGAAACAGACCCACTGCACTGTCCAGAATCACACCGAGACCCATGTTTGGATTCTGTAGGGCACAACCAGAGGTCAAATCACAGACATTTTAAATAACACACAGAGAATCTACAAATAGTGGTGTTTTATTTAATGTGCACCAATTGTTTTGCTCACCGACTCCCAGAAAAGCTCAGCCAGACTCGGAGCAGCAAGAACTTCACATGCTGCATTGATCAGATGCTACAGACAGAATAAGTACCAGACTTATCCAAGATGAATGCGTAATTTATTATTAATGAATACCAGTAACACGATATTAAGTTTTGATCTCTGTCTGTTGGTTTGTGTATTTCTGTACCTGTTGGCTGCCGAGTGTTTCTTCTTCAAAAGAGGTGATGACAAAAGACAGGAGACCATATATACACATCCGTGCAGTGCTCGCTGTACACTAAAATGAGACAGAGACATGTGACAGTATGCATAAAGGTCCACGTCACCACTGGAGAAAGATTTTTTTAATCTAAGCAATTTGATAGAACACTGTTCTTACGTTATTTCCAGTGCTGCCGAGTGCCTGCAGCATGTTGGTGAGGTACTGAAAGACTCCGAGCTGCAGCGTCGTGTGTCCTAGACGTCTGATCACAGAGCTCACTTCCTCTGGACGCAGTGTGTGTCGCAGCAGAACCCAGGCCAAGAGAACCGGCCCATGGTGAGAGATGTCACTAAATGTCAACAGCATCTGATCCACTTCCTGCACACACACAACAGTTGATAAACAAAAAAGCAAATCCTCAACATTCTAAGTAAAACCAAATTGCTCATCCATTCAGATTTTAGAGCCAGAGTTATCAATTTTTACAAAAGTTAATTTAGTCTTAATATGCAATTTCATTCTAAAGTTTGGGCTCAGCAAGATTTTTTGAATACTTTTATTCAGCAAGGATGCATTAAATTGATCAAAAGTGACAGTAAAGACATTTGTAATATTACAAAAGATTTTTTTTTTTTTAAACAAAAGCTGTTCTTTTGAACTTTTGATTCATCAAAGAATCCCAAAAAAAGTATCACAGTTTCCACAAAAATATGAAGCACCACAACTGTTCTCAGCATTGATAATGAGAAAAAATATTTCTGGAGCAGCAAATCAGCATATTAGAATGATTTCTGAAGGATCATGCGACACTGAAGATGATGCTGAAAATTCAGCGCTGATCACAGAAATAAATTACATTTTAAATTATATTCGAATAGAAAACAGTTATTTTAAAATGCAATAATATTTCACAATATTACTGTACTTCTGATCAAATGAATGCAGCCTTGGTAAGTATAAGAGGGTTCCTCAACATCTGAATGGCAGTGTATGTTCAATACCTTGCAAATATCCTGTTGGTCATAAAACTGATGCTGTTCGGTTCTATCTTCTAGAGCACATTTATGCAGAAAGTCGATATCCATCCCCTCCACAAGAATCAAAGAACTGAAATAGCTGTTGAGAGGATGACAATTCAGATATTATAAAACATTGTTTGTGGTTGTATGAGAGGAAAAGGATCAGGTGACTGCATGTTCTGACCCAATGCGTTCAACCAGCGCGTCCATGCTCTTGTCCACGAGGTGTCGATTGGTCTGCCGCTGTCCAAAGCCCTGCTCCTTAAACAGCCGTGTGAAGGTGGAAAGGTCATTGGGCGGCATCTCGAAGTATGCGTAATACAGGAACAAGATCTCCAGCAGCAGGGCCTGTTCCTTCAGACACTGCACAAACCAGTGGGACACCTGCCTCTCCGTCTACACAGAGATGAACAGATCCTGAGTCAAATTCTGCAGGTGATGCTGCTTTAAACACAATCATATCATCTTCTCACCATCAGGTTTCCATGCGTCTCCCATGTTGGAGCTTCTGATTTGGACAGTGACTCAAACTGCCGCCTGTTGTTGGACACCAGATCTTTCTCCAGTTTACTAACACAGTTGGAGTACTCTGCCTGAAAAGAAAAAGGATGTATTAAAATCATTTGGTTTCTGACTGTCTAACAGAATAGCTGATCTCTTATTTACCCTGTATGGATGTCTCTCATCCTGGAAGTACGTGAGAAGGTGGAGAACGCAGCACAGAACGCACAGTCTCTGTTCATAGTAGTAATCTGCTATCTGTACAACACAATTTCAACATGTGTCACATTTCAATATATTTTAGAGTCATTTTTAGTGTTGAAGCAATATTTAGTTTCAAACCTTCAGCAGCAGAGCTTGACTCTGTCTCTCATCCTGCAGCACAGCCTGATGGGAACAAAAGGAGGATTATTCATTTATTCACACAACCTGGCTCTCGTCATGTTCGTGCACGCTTCAGCTGTACATGCGTGTACCACATGATGCCGAGCTCACCTTGAGTGTGTTTCGTGTGCCCCTGTAGTCCTCCTGAAGGTAACACTGAAGAATCTGCACGCTTTGCTGTTCATCCAAACCCTGACATGAAACACACACACACACAAATATTTGTCCACTCCTGAAGTCTCAAACCAGTTAGTCTTACTTAGCCAGTATGTATAAATCAAATAAGAGAGAGTGCAATGTTTTCAAAAACCAAGAAAGCATTTTGGGTAAAAGCATGCATATGATAAACAAAATCAATTGCTGCACTTTAAGTTGTGGTCAAAGTAAGCAGCTAACTAGGTTTAAAAATACATCCAACGTGCCCAGACACTCACCAGCAGTTTGCTGATCCTGAGTCCGAAGTCTTTGAGAGCTTGTGGTGTGTCTTTATCTGCTTTCAGCTTGTCTGCGGCCGATGTGCTGCACATAACATTATCACTTACTACATACTCAATGTATTATTTCATGAGGTATGTTTACATACACTAATTTTAGTGTTATTTTACTATCACATATACTATACATTTTGAATTAATCATTTTAATTGTAGTTTAATTTAGTACTTAATCTTAAACTAAATGAGAAATGCTGCCTTGGCAAGTAGCCAAAATATATATATATTTTTTTATGAAAATGTTTTTTATGGTTTTAGTTAATGATAATACCCTGACTAATTATCATCAATTTGAAAGAAATGAATCAGATTCCAGATTCTGAAAAGTCTGTTTATGTAAACCTAAAATTTGCAATCCAATTTGCATATTTGTTTTTTTTCATGCACATTATATGTATTCTGAACAAAACTGGATGTGCGCAACAGGTATACCACCGAGTATGTATATCATTAAATAATATCTCCCTAGCTTGATAAAGTCAAACTCTTCTTTGTGTTCAGGTTATTTATTTTTACATCTTACATGTTTGTACATTTTTTAATGTTGTGTTACCTGGGTGGTTTGTAGAAGGACAGACCCTGCAGCAGTCTCTCCCAGTTCCGATCCAATTCAGCCTCGATTTGGGCCTGTAGGATCACACAAGAAAATCATTAATAGTGTTTCTTCACAGCATTCTTTCAAATTAACCATTTTTTGTTTATACACAGCTGTCCAATTAAATCTGTGTACTTATGTTGTTATTAAATACTTCAGAAATTATTGGTCTGGGTACTAACCGGTTCTCGAAGTGCAGATCTGCCCAGCAAGATAGTCCATAAATCTCGGCTGCTCCTAAATAAAATTATTTAAATGTGACATTATTATGCTTCCAGAACTGATCATATAAAGGCAGTGTGTCATTATGGTGTTTATAAGTCCATCCAAACATACACTACTTACATAGGAAATTCACATATAACTTTTTTTTTTATTTCTTTTTTTTACATCAAATCATATTCATGAAATAAGTCATTCCTTTTCAACTAAAAAAACGTTTTAGAACAATTCGGTACAGCTCAATTACTTATTTTTATACATTTTATAAACTACATATATACACAGTCAAGTACCCTGTATAGATGTAACGTTATAATAAGATAACGTTACATATATACACAAACAATGAAACTCATTCATCACTTCAAACTCCTATAATTCGTTCTCACCAAGACAGTCAAATTAAGAGGAACATTTGCACAATTAATCAATGTTATTATGTTTATTTCGTATAATGTTGAAGAAGTTGACGGTTGCTTAAAAGCTGTTATAAACTGTGCAAATTATAATTTGAATTTCAGTCGCGCGGGTCTGTCAGCCAGCACACGCGACCGACTCGTGCGGCCGTTAAATGTCAAATAAACAGCACGTCTAAGACATATCACCCACGCATATTATGGCTAAATACCAGGTATAAAATATCTACACATTATCCAACTACAAATTTCGTTGTAGCTCGTTCTGAACAACCTTTGTAAGTTTGGCTTTCTTCCATTTTACCTGACACACAGCTCCGGGGCCGCCATCTTCACCCGGATCACGTGACTAACACAAACGAGCGCTCTCCTATCACGTGACTTAATGAAATCCTATAATACATATATATTAATAAAATACTTATTTTAACATGTAAATTCGCAATATTAAAATGTTATAATTAAAAAAAAATCTTTGTTTTGACATTAGCCACGTGATTATTCTGACACCACGTGACCCGGTTATCCTACATGGCCGCTCCCACCGTCAGTCAGTGAGCGCTGAGCACGAGTCTCAGCAAAACATTGGGAATATTCTTTTGTTCGAGAACCAAGCGTTAAATCGCAGGAAAAAAGGGTAAGATGAACCGTTATTTGCTGTAATTTGATATTTCTGCGTTTATTTACTGTGCAGGGTGTTTAATGAACAGCTGGTGTTGCAGTGAATGAGCTGTCATTTCTGCTGAAGAGCCCATCATCACCCTCTCTATCTGTAACAAAACTAGGGCTTAACCATGTAGTATAATTTGTTATATGCCAAAATACTATGGTGTTACCATCTGAACTATTCCATGGTACTACAGCCTTAGCTCTGTTTTCACAAATCATCATTATATCATGGTAAAAATTCTGAAAGAAAGAAATCGATTTACTCAGTGTTACGTTATATTCAATGTGATGCCACCTACAGACAGGCTGTGGCTCAAAACCTACCTAGGCAGCATTTTTGAGCACAATAGACGTCCCTTAAAATACTAGATAGGGAGCCAACTAGGTTTTGAGACACATCCGTACTGTCCAGAGCTTCTATTCTCTCACTGTAAAACTAAAGAAGGATGTCAAATTTCTCAACTCTAGACACTGTGAACTTTAGCACTGTTGAACGCTCAACACCAGCAATTTCTAAACATGGTAAAATGTTAAAATGGACAAAGTGTCACTTAGGAATAATAGAGAAAACCTGGCCTGTATCACTATACTTTAATATATTATATTAGTGTTTGCAATATTAGGGTTTTATAAGCACCCAGAAATACTGTATCAAAAACAATAACATAAATGTGTATATAATATAAATATTTTATAAGTAGGCTATTCTGAAAATAGTATATTAGAGAATATTATTTTTTAACACAATCTTATTCAATACAATTTCTAGGTAATCATAAAATGTATTTATATTACTTAATACAAATTACATTTTTGTAAATAACGATAAATGTATTATTAGACATAAAATATTATAATAGTGATTGTTTGACAGCCTTGATGTCTCTATTGCATACAAGCACATTAGCTTATTAATACATGGATAGTATGCAATTGCATACATGTTATACATATATTCGAAGAAATTGTCAGTATTAATATTAAATTATAATACAAATCCAAACGCAATGCTGATGTATTATGTTATTTTATAGGGTTTTGTAACATTCTACATATTTGTAATTACCATGTAAATGGTAAATGGTATTTACATTGTACTCCAAGTTACTTAAAATAATACTATGAAATTACCATGGTATATTTGCCAAAAAAGAATGATATAGCTATAGGACATATTCATATTAATTAGCTTCAAAAAATTGTTTGTTTATTTTAGTTTATTATGTGTTTTTCTCTGGAGTAAAAAATAATAAATATGAAAATATTGTATTATTATATTTTTAGTTTATTATGCGTTTTTTTTGTTTGAAGAAAATACTGAAATTGAGAGAAAACATTATTAGTGCTGATTTATTTTAGTTTATTATGTGTTTTTGTTTGGAGAAAAATATTAAATATGAAAAAAAATTATTATTATATTTTGTTTATTTTAGTTTATTATGTGTTTTTGTTTGAAGAAAATACTGAAATTGAGAGAAAACATTATTAGAGTTGGTTTATTTTAGTTTATTATTATGTTTTTGCTTGGAAAAAATGCTAAAGAATGAGAACAAAAATATAGTATTACATTTTGTTTATTTTAGTTTGTGTTTTTGTGTGGAGAAAATGCTAAAAATTTGAGAAAATATAGCATTAAATCATGTTTATTAAATTATGTTTTAGTTTGTTGTTTTTGTGTGGAGAAAAAAAATGCTAAAAACAGTAAGAGAAAGCATTTTATTTAGTGCTGTCAAACGATTAATCGCATCCAAAATAAAAGTTTTTGTTTACATAATATATGTATGTGTACTGTGTATATTTATTATGTATATATAAATACAAACACATGCATGTATATATTTGAGAAAAATATGTTATGCTTATATATTAAATATATTTATATAAAATATAATTATATAAATTTATAAATGTACTGTATATACACATGTAAATATTTTCAAAATATATACATGCATGTGTGTGTATTTATATATACATAATAAATATACACAGTACACATACATATATTATGTAAACAAAAACGTTTATTTTGGATGCGATTAATCACAATTAATTGTTTGACAGCATTAATTTTATTATTAAATGAAAAATATTCAATTATTATTATTTAAGCATTACATTTTTTTTAAGTTTTGTGGTTTGTCTAATGATATTTTGGTGTGTCTTTACTCAGGTCTAATTTGCCGTGTGCAGGAGAGCGAAAAGCGCACAATGTTTGTGTGTTCGCCACCAGGAACATTCTGACAGACTGCCATATTCAAAGTCTCAAATTCCTGGAAACCTTTGTCACACATACACCCGGCAATCATGCAGCTGGATCCAGTGCTGGTTGAATCCGCCGTGGTGGTCTCCATGGTGATCTGCGTTCACTGTGCCGTGTGGAACCAGCTGTCCTGGTGCTGCATCGCTCTGGCCGTCCAGGGTTTTTACGTGCAGCACAAATGGGATCGGCTCATTCGGACCGGCGCCGCTGTCTTCCAGTTCCGGCCTTCAGCCAACAGCGGCGTGTTACCGGCCAGCATGGTGCTGCCGCTGCTGGGACTGGCTTTGAGGGGGCGGTGCATCGCTGTGGGGAATGTTTACATGGAGCGATTCGCAATGGTCATAACAGTGATCGGTATGATGTTGGCGCTGTTCCTATCGCTCATCGCGTTGGGAATCACGCGCCCGGTGCCCACAAACACCTGTGTTATAGCCGGCATCGCCGGCAGTGCCATTCTGTACACAGTCAAGCAAACACTAACAGTCTCCGAGGTGATCGAAGTCTTGGAGGTGTTGCTTATTTTTGTATATCTAAGCTTGATCCTCTTGTACCTCCTCCCACGCTGCTTCACTCCCGGAGAGGCCCTCCTCATCCTCGGCGGGATCAGTTTCATCATCAAACAGCTCATCAAATGCTCTCTGGCCTCATCTGGGAATGCAAACGCAGACCCGCTTCTGTATTTCCTCCCAGTCGCCGTGTTAGGCTTAGTGCTGCTGGGAATCTTCTTCGCCTTGCTTTTCGTATTCATGGAACCGGAAACCTGGTCGGCGTCGCTCTTCTTCCACACCATGACGGCCGTTTTGGGATTGGGCCTATTGGTTCCTTGGCTCTCCCTGCTCACACAGCATCACCCCATCACCTGGTTGATGCATTTCATCACCGAAACCAACACTCGCCTTTGGCTGATCGGATTCTGGGCCGCTTTGTTGCTTCTAGCGGTTGCCGTTGTGATGCATCAAAATAGTCATCGCTCAGCCGGAAGCAAGAAGCACCAAGCTTCGACGAGCGTGCGAAAGTATTTCCACCTCCTCACCGTACTAACCTTCGCTCCTGGACTTGCACTAGATCGTCCTCTGCTACATCTAGCCGCGGTCGGATGCCTCTCAGTGTTTTTGCTCCTCGAATTCGTCCGCTATTTCCGCATCCGACCTCTGGGGGCACCACTACGACACCTTCTTACTTTATTCCTGGATGAGAGAGACTCAGGACCGCTTATTCTCACCCACATCTACCTTCTCCTCGGCGTCGCCCTTCCAGTCTGGCTCACGCCTGCGTCCTGCACCCCTAATGGAGGCCTAGGGGGCGCCGGTGGCCTGGTGCCCTACGCCGGTGTGTTGGCAGTGGGAGTCGGCGATACAGTTGCGTCTGTTTTTGGCAGCACGGTCGGCGAGATCCGCTGGCCTGGCACGAAGAAGACCTTCGAGGGCACCGCAACCTCCGTATTCGCTCAGATCATCGCCGTGGTGGTTTTCCTCATCGCCGACAGCAGTATAAACCTGAACGCCAGCTACTCGTGGGTGGTGGGTTCGATCACAATGGTGGCCATGCTGGAGGCGTATACGTCGCAGATAGACAACCTGCTGCTTCCTTTGTACCTTTACATCCTCCTGCTGCTATGAGATCAGACCCGTTCAGACAAATCAGACCATTATGCCAATGCACAGATATCAACAGCATTAAATTCACACGTTACAGCCCTAGTATTGCGAGTTTGGAACGCAAAATGCAATAATGAAACATCATTAGAGTGTTTATGACCCTCGTACAGTGAATAGAAATGCACTTAAATTTATTCAAGAATAAACGTTTCTTATAGTATTAGAGTGAAACAAACTAGAAAACTACTTGATATTGTAAACGACATACAAAATGGCACAAAAACAGATGTTTGAAGGTGAAATGTGTATTTTTTGCACCACAAGTGGCAATTGCAAAATGCTTGATTGAGTCGCACATGACAGCTTTGTTTGAAAACACAGTTTGGTGCAGCTGTTGGCAGCTTTAAAGGGATAGTCCACTCAAAAAATAATTTACTCTGCCTCATGTCATTCCAAATCCGTATGCATTTCTTTCTTCTGTCGAACACAGAATTTGAAGAATATTGGTAACCAAATTGTTTCAGGTTCCATTGACTTCCATAGTATTTTTTTTCCTTGCTACAAAACAGTTTGGTTACCAACATTCTTCAAAATATCTAATTTTAATTTCCACAGAAGAAAGAAACTCATACAGGTTTGTAATAGCCCGAGGGTGAGTAAATTACATAATTTTCATTTTTGGGTGAACTATACCTTTAAGTATTCTTCATTTTGATTTTTCAAGGTGTACATGTGATAATTATGTTGTTTAGAGAATTTAGAGTTTAGAGACGCTGTTAATATTTCATTCGCTCAAATCCTGCGTCTGTCACTCCAGTATAAATGACAGGGATTGAGTTGCACCTTATTTAAAAAAGAAATGGAAAATGTGATGCCCTTTAACAATGCCTGCACTTGCTGATAAACACACACAAACACACGTCTTGGATGCAAACACAATACACATTTTTTGTATTTTATTTAGATAAATCTCACGAAAACATGTCTGCCTTTATTTTTTATATTTTCTATATAATTTGATATGTTTTTTTTGGGAAGCACATTTCTACAATTTTAAAACGTAAAAAAAAAAAAATTTACTCTAATTACTGTAATGTTATATATATATATATATATATATATCCTTCTGACCTTTGACCTTTTTTTCATCACAATCCTATAAAAATATC
>NW_015628031.1:643833-653447 GCF_001515625.1 Sinocyclocheilus rhinocerous
ATTGTTAATTGTCTGTATATTTTATAGGTTAACAAACTACTATTATGTATATATACTTGGTTAATTTAATAATATATATTTATAATATTTAATGATATTTAAAACTGTTAATTTTTTGCATTACAATAATTAGAATTAGTTTTTTTACATTATAAAGTTGTGGAAATGTACTTGTGTCAAATTGTGAAAAAATAGGATTTTATTTCGACAAAACATACATTTTTCTTTCTTTCTTTTGATTTTGTAGTGAAATACGACCCTTGACATGTTTTATCAGATTCACCCGTTTTATGTAAATATAATTTATTCTTTCAGTACTTTATAACAGCATATATGCATCACTTGAGCCATCGAAGAACACCATTGTTTTTCTATTATACGACAAAAATACTCAAATATAATTTTGATGCTATGAATAGGATTTTATGTCCAATGCAATACGAAGGACTGGTAGCATAGTTTGTCGCCTTAAAAAGTGTTTTGTATTCTGAATAGTTCAGTGCTATCAGTGTTTGGTCTGCATGGGTCTGTATGTAGGAGGCAGTAGATATTAATGTACAGATCACTATCCTGTTAACATTGCATGTATGCAGTTCAGCTGTTGTCTTTACTCTGATAAAGATTGCGTAATTCAGACATTTCGTAAATTATGTATGTTTAAACTTTCATTTATTCATGATATTTGACTGAGGCCTTTTTTTGTTGCTCAGCGTTTTGTGTTGAGTGTATTACGCTGACGGTTGTCATAGGAACTGTGGTTGAAGCGTCAATCAGCTGTTCTGGTTTGAAGTGCATTCTGGGACATTTGCATGACACTCTTGTTTAAGTGTAAACTTGCTTTTAAACTACCTGGCAATTGTAATAAAATGTGTTACTTTGTGGTCCATATTTTGACATTGGGATATGACAACGATTGTTGGATGTTTATTTTGTAAATCATCATTTTTAATGGTTTGTGTATTTACAGAAAACACTTTTTGTTCAAATAATTGCTTTTACTTTGCGTCAAAAGACCAGTTTTTACAACACAAGTGACTCAGCATGAAACAAGAAGTAACTTTCAGACTATTGTGAAAAAATCTTTGTTGGAACTTTTTCTATGTTGAATATCAGTTTTTTTTTTGTGCTATTTTTATTAAAGTTGGTTTTTCAGCAATGTCTATAAATATAATTTTTCAGATTTTCCTATCAGTGATTGGTTGACATGAGAACTGCAGTTTGGTCATTTGTTTTCTTCGTCAGGAAATCCAGATTATACTTATTATCAAACGTTCTTACCTTTTCTATATTATATTGATTTTGTTGGGTACTCAAAGAATGTTGCGATAAAGTGAATTTCTAATCAAATGTTTCTTGCTTTCTAAAATTCAGATTATAAATAATAAACACTCTTTGGTTAACAAAAACTAGTCTTTTAGTAACACTGTTGTGGTTGTAGATAAAATATACAGATGATTCAAAATGATTCACATTTTTTGGTCCATTTACAAAACTTTGATTGTTGGTCCAGATGTTAAAAAGGCTCATTATAGTCACGTGACTGTCCTGATATCTTCAGCATCATTGGTAACACGTGTTATCAGGTCTGTTTTGGTGTTCTTTCTGTCTTTAGGTGTAGAGGGACGGGAAGGGCAGCTCTTCTGTTGGTTGTAGCCTGAGAGACAAAAACAGATTCACTTTACAAACTAGGCTTTCTCCGATGCTTCCTAACGCAAGTCCTACATTACCTAGCATGCACTGTTCTTACCAGTTCTCAGGACTCCAAACAGTGTTTTGAGACTCCATAACGTGAAAGGTGTAAACGTGGCGTGAGGCGTCAAATGTGTTTGCAGCGCTGCGGTGGACGACTTCACTGTGAATCAGAACCGCTCCACCTACAGTACCACAAACATTCGACAAAAGTGGTCCAAAAAAAAAAGAAAGAAATTATTACTTTTATTGAGCAAGGATGCATTAAATTGATCAAAACTGACCTTTATGTTTAATGTTAAAAAAGGCTTCTATTTCTTTTTTTTTTCTTTTCTTTTTTTCAAACTGTCTTGAAAAACATGCATCACATTTTCCACAAAAATATGAAGCAGCACAACTGTTTTCAACATTGATAATAATCAGAAATGTTTCTTGAGCAGCATATCAGCATATTAGAATGATTTCTGAAATATCATGCGACACTGAAGACTGGAGTAATGATGCTGAAAATTCAGCTTTGCATCACAGGAATAAATTACATTTGACAATATATTTCAATAGAAAACAGTTATTTTAAATTGTAATAATATTTCACAATATTACTGTTTTTACTACATGTTTGATCAAATAAATGCAGCCTTGGTGAACAGAAGAGACTGTTAAAAATTTAATAAAAATATAAAACTTCATACGAAAGTTTCTGTAATTGTATTGTGTGTTATAGTTTTAGTATTAAAAATTTGAATTATTTTTGTAAAGAGAAAAAAAAAATATATATATACAATACTACATGCACATCTACATTAATACATAATATTATGTACACATACAGATAAGTACAGGAAACAAATTATATATATATATATATATATATATATATATAAAAACAGACTAATTTTTCTCTACTATTATTATTAATGTTTGACAGCTAATTTTACTTCTGGTACGAATAGTTTCACACAGTGAACTGCGAAACCAAATAAAACCCTTAAAACTTAAACAACAAAAAAACTTATTACCTATAACCATAGACTGTATAAAAACATGGACGTAGTGTCCGTGACGTCACCCGTAGGTTTCCGAAGAACGTTTTTGAAGCCTAAAGTGGGCGGAGCCAGCTGTCGCCATCTTGGCAGCGCGTCACTGCGTAAATGGGCAAAGAGGCGGGAGCTGGTTGCTGAAACCACGCCCACCTAGCTCGACGGTGGTGACAGCAGCAGCAATCCACCTGTCACTCAAGTGGCCACGCCCTTAATTATGCAGAACTTTAAGGCTTAATATAATTTAATTTATGGATGAGTTATAAAAAAATTCACCCCCCTCACAGTTGTCATGAAGGGCAAAATTAGCTATATAGACCAAAACTTTTTGAACCAGGCTGTAAACATATTTTTCTGCTGTAAAGTTGGGCATTTTAACATGGGGAGTCTATGGGACTGACTCCCTTTTGGAGCCAGCCTCTAGCGGCCAGTTGATGAATTGCAGTTTTAGTCACTTCCGTGTTGGTTTCACGAGAGAGAGCGGAAGGTTGCCGCTTGCCTATAACTCACCTTTTTTAACAGGAGCCTGAACGAAGAGCTTGTCGTCGTAATTCTTCTCTCGGCCAATGAAATCAGTCAGAGGAAACGTGCCTTTAGGTGTCCGCACCATTCGCCTGGTAATCCCATCTAACACACGCGGGAAAAGAAGCACATTTTAAATGCAAAATAAAGCTTCACTCAAACAGCACGCATGCGCAAATGAATCTGCCTAACGCATGTGAATAAATCACCGTTGTGTGATCCCGGTATGAACCACAGACAGCCGTTCTCCAGCGCAGCGTCTTCCAGAGCGATCCACATGCCCATCACTCTTCCCAGAGGCTGCGTGTAAAGGAAGGTGGCATCCTGGTGAGGGCTCACTGAAGTCAAAGATCAAGGTCAACCAAGCGTTTTTGTACTGCATTCCTATTGGTTAAAGAAAGGGAGGGTCTTACCTTCTCCACCAATCCCTGGTTGCTGTTGACAGAACAGGCACAGAAGAGGCGAGTAATGAAATAATTACCTTTACAAAGTGTGTAAGTAACATTAAATAAGTACTGTATGCAGGACATATGAACTGTACCTTAAAGATGTACATACTCTGCAGAATCACGGGATTTATCAGGCCAAGTTTCTTCACCAGATTCTGCAGATTAGAAACAAACACATTTTGACAAACTAAAGTGTCTAAAAATTGGCATAGTGAAAAGAGTGAAGTATATTTGGCAAGTTTTTTCTTTCTTTCTGACATCAAGATGGTTAAACAGTGGATTGCTAGTCTTAGCTTGAAACCAGAGTGGTCTAGGTCAGTATTATTTTAGTATTATTTATATAATATCATAGTACTAACCGTACTTCTTAATATTTGGAGTTTTAAGTCAGTTTTTTTTTTATATTTCTGTATAGCTTTAATCAATTTTTATTTCAGGTATAGTTTTAGTAATAATATTTAGAATTAGTTTTACATTTTATATTTTCAGTTTTAATTTTAGTTTACATTTGAGAAATTTTGTTATATGCTTTTGTCATATTTTGTAATATTTCTATATAGATTTAATTAATTTTAATTTCATGTATAGTTTTAGTATTAATATTTTGAATTCATTTTTATTTTTTCAGTTTTTGTTATGTGCTTTTGTCATTTTTTTATATTTATATATAGCTTTCATTTTTATTTCAGGTATAGTTTTAGTAGTAATATTTTGAATTTGATTTTTTTAATATATTTTCAGTTTTAATTTAATTTACAATTTAGACATTGTTATTTGCTTTTGTCATTTTTTTTATATTTCTATATAGATTTAATCAGTTTACAGTAAAGTTACAGTTTTAGTAATAATATTTTGATTTTTTTTGTTTACATTTAATTCAAGTATTAAGTAATTCTGTAATGTGCTTTTGTCATTTTTATTATTTAACATTTCTATATAGCTTTAATTCATTTTTATATTAGTTATACAGTACTTCAACTTATTTTCATTCAAGGTTTTTTAATCTAAAAAAATTAAATCTAATATTTATTTTATTTCAGCTTTTTTTTTCTTCCAAATACTGAAATAATTTTTAATGCTTTTAGTTTTAGTTTACAACACTAGTCTCTGGGTTGTCTGGTTTTAAAGAGGTCTCCCAAGCGCTTTCTCATAAATCTTCCGATTAAATCAACTGAGGTTTTGACATGAGTGTACTGTTTACATAAAAAGGACCACAGTTTACATTTGTTTACATGGAGATTTGATCATTACTTGAATTTTGGGGGAGTGGGTGACCGCTTTAAACAGCGGCTCATAAGCGTGGAGAGCTGTGGGAAAGATAAAACACAAATACTTATGAGCAAAGAATGATATATGATGAATGATAAATGACAGGTTATGTTTAAACATGACAATTATATGAAATGCTATTTTCGTAACTACTCACCATGTCCGATTTTATTCAAGGACTGTTCTCTTGGCACGATGAACTCTCCTGAAAACACAACAGTCTCATTATGAGATGAATTTGCTGTCTTTTTCTATATCTCAACATGACAAACAAAGCAACTAAACTACAAACCTTTATCATCAAACACTCCTTTCTCAAAGAAGAAACGGATCTTGTCTCCACTGGTGATGAAATAGTCTGCATTTCCCTGGACAAACACCAAATATGATCATGATTTAACTTTTTTTAACTGCTTCTGAATGTACATGGATTTACAAGGGTCATTTTTCCAGTTACGACAGGGTTTGTAACTACATTTACCTGCATCTTTACTCAGAAACATTTGGTTGCATGTGGGAAGTAAAGCGTAGAAGAACGTTTATTATGGCACTACTGTAAATGCTTACTGATGATGCATTCTGGGGATTCATCTGGACGAGTTTACCTGTGTTTTAAGCTGCTCGTCGTGGTCAGTGGAGAACTGTGTCCTGCAGTGTTCAGGAACGTCCATCCGCTCAATGATCTCACTCATACGGTCCCGTAAAGCGTCACACTCCTCTGGGGACAGAAGGCCATCCAGCACCAGATAGCCCTCATCCCGGTACTGCACAATAAAAACATATCATATACCTATTCACTGCACATTCAAATGTGATTAGGACATCAACATCATTTGCTGTTCCTGACATCACAAAAAAGTAGAAAAAGTACCATTATCCCGTTGAAAAAAAAAACAGCCTTTGCTGGTTAGGTATGTTTTTAAGCATCACAGCTGGTTTAAGCTGGTCCTTAGTTGGTCATGAGCTGGTTATAAGCTGGTTATGAGCTGGTCCTGAGCATGAGGTAGTTGCTTAGGAGGACCAGTTTAGGACCAGTTCAGGACCTGCTTAAACCAGCTTATGACCAACTAAGGACCATCTTAAACCAGCTCAAACGAACTGCCATGCTTCAAAACATACCTAACCTAACAACAGCATGCTGTTTTTTTTTTTTCAACAGTTAAATATTTCTGTATTTCACATGTACCATAGCGGCATGGTATTCTTTAAAGATCCCATATTGTCAAAACTGAAATTTCCTGGCTTTTTTCATGATAACTGAAGTCTAGGTGGTATGTAACTACCATATAAGTTTCAAAACAGTCAGTCCACAGTAAAATTCACACCGCCTGCTTAAAGTAGCTGTGCCTTTTCACGAGCCGTTGTGACTTCCGTAAAAAGTTGACGTCAGAACTACACAGTCACCAGGAGCTGTAAAAATATATTGAGATGGTTTTTGGTACTTATACCGCAAATATATATTCGTAAGGACATCAAAACCTAAAATAAAACTCCAGAAAGGTGTAAAATATGGGACCTTTAAAGTACTATGTAAATTCCATGTAATACGAGTATGGTGATCATTCAGTATCACCATATGTTTAAAAGTACTGTGGTATTTCCATCCTCGTACTATCTAATAAAAACTTGATGTGTTTTTGGGGAGAAAATACAGTTAATTTACGTTTCCTTTTTGTTTTCTTTCTTTTAAACTGAGCACAATACAAATCCACTAACTTCTGTTTTGCTGTTGCTTTACGGGTCACATGATCGGTGATTCAGAAAAACAACTACTACATAGTTTTTGTTTTTTTTTAGGTAAAGATTTGCACATGTTTATAAAATTTGTTAATTTGACATTATGTACAAATGTAAAATTCGTTTCTCTAATCTTTACAAATGGTAGAATAAAATACATTATCCAGGTAATCAAAGAGACTGTGATTGGTCCATCATCAACAGCGCTAAGAAAAGTAACGTTAATAATTTTCATAGGACACACAAGTCTAAGCATTTGGACATTAATAATCATATTAATAAATAAACTGTATAATGCTACTACTACTACTACTACTACTACTAATAATAATAATAATAATAATAGCTGTTAAACTGAAAACTACAAACTGAACAGTTAAAATATGAAATTATTACTTTAAAGCCTTGTCTGCAGGCCCCGCCCATTTTCACGCCCCTTATTTCATTCCACATTCCATTCTAGCAGCTTGCCCTGTTTCTAGCGTATTACGCAACACACTTCAAATTAGGATAAAACTTATTCCACACGTGCTTTCACCGATATATATATATATATAATATTTTAATTTTGCACGAGGCGCTGATCTATGAAAATATTTATTATTAAACAAGCAGAACACTGATTGTCATCTAACAGCATTGAAAAGTCTTGTACTCGTAAATCTGCGTTTTCCAGCGTTTCTAATGAGCATGTGCATAAAAACACAACAGCTGTCGTATTTAAGAGTTGCGATTTCAATTTAGATGCAGTTTATTACCTTTTGCACGTCTTGATCTGTCAAAATATCCATGCTGATGACGACAGTCTGAGAAGGCTAAAAGGAAGGCTGTCCCATCCAAATCTCTCTCTATCTCAGCAACCACGTGGTTGCCCCATGTCAAATACGATTAAACTGTAACCATGGTGATGCAATAATTGGCTTTTGAACAGTAACTCTTTCATGACAGTGCAAGAAACTCAAATGTGCAGTCATAACTTGAGTCACTGAGGGTTCAGGTGAACCTAAAAGGTAAAAACGTGCCTACAGTTAACTTAATTCCAGCATAAGAGTAAGAGTATTACGTGCAAGATTGCATGTAATGAAGATACTTCACAAAACAGATTCAAGCTTTGAAAAATGTAGCTGGATTTAGTCAGTCTTAATTCATTTTTAGAAAGTTGGTCAAAATGTATTATCTACATGAATGATGTAATCATTAATACTGTGTTTCAGTGCATTATAAAACATTAATGAACTAATACAGTGTGTGCAAACTTCATTTATGAATCAATCTTTTGATCTTCACACAAAGGCATGAGAAAGATTCAAGTGTTTTCAGCTGGTATTTAAAGGAATAGCTCACGCAAAAAAAAATACTTCTGTCATTATTTACTCAAACTCACCTTCTTTCTTCTGCGGAACACAAAAGAAGATTTAAAAAACATTGACTTTCCATAAAAAGTTGGCTTTTGCAAGCTAAATTTCTTGCATTTCTTAAAGGACATTAAATTATACATAAACCTTTTGGAACTAGCAAACAAAAAAATGTACTGAATACAAGTAACATTTTAAAAGCACTTAAATTTATGCAACTTTTATGGCAGCTATTATGGTTAATAATGTGACTGTGTAATACCTCTTTTTTGTGTCATTTGACAACAAAAATCAATTGTATGGGTCAAATGTAAAATTGTAAAATTGATATAGGTGACTCGATTGTAAATAAGTCACGTTTTTCCTTCAAAATGTCTTCTCCTAAAATCCACAGAGGTTTGCAAGTTTCATTTTGAGGTGAGCTATCCCTTTAAGTCCATGCATATTTTGATTTAAAGGGGTCATATGATGCTTTTTTAAAGATCATTCTTTTGTGTATTTGCTGTAACAGAATATGTTGACATGCTTTAATGTTCAAAAAACACATTATTTTTCAAATACTGTACATTATTGTAGGTCCTCTATGCCCCGCCTCTCTCAAACGCTTCGTTTTCTACAAAGTCCCTCCTTCCGACAAGCGCAGTCTGCTCTGATTGGCCAGCTGACCCAGTGCACTGTGATTGCCAAGAGCTTGTAACACTCCAAAGAGAAAGGAAAAATTGAAATCGCATCATATGACCCCTTTAAAAGTAATATTCACCTCAGTTATAAAATCTGCCACTACCGAACCACTATACTTTTTGAAGGAAAGTTCATACAGCTCAATGCAACATGACCACTGCATGTTAACTCGCTCGCACTGATCCAGTTCTCATGTTCAACTTCAAGATTTTTGATGAATAAGTGCTTTTTCAGAATGAGAGAAAATGTTGCAGGGCCTACATCTATAGAAATGAAGAAGTAGTACTTTTATGGTGGTTTTTGGATGGTGCATGTTGTCTCTTTACCTGGAGAGGGCGCCTGCGTCACACAACATGAAGGACGCTTCTGCTTGTTCTCAGCGCTGTTGTTTTTGTACCTTCTGCTTTACCACAAAGAATATGGAGGAAGCGAAAGCTAACAGAGATGATTACTTAGTCGTTTGAGTGTTTTAATCAATTAACAAACACAAATCCGATCTCAAATCAGTTGGGGGAAAAACAACTTTAGACAGCCATACAGTAACAGTTCCTGGCCCTCATATTCGACGAATACTAAACGATTCTCTAATTCTAGCCCAGATTTGAGACAGAAATGAACAGAATTCCAATTAACGAGACCGTGTTCTCAATTAACACCTTGTCATTGTAAGTTTAATTAACATCTTGTCATTGTAAGTTTGTGATGGCCTTGCACCATTCAGACTAGCTTTCATACAGTGTTTGAAGAAGTTTCAAGTGCATACTAACTTAAAGGGGTCATATGATGCGATTTCAATTTTTCCTTTCTCTTTGGAGTGTTACAAGCTGATTGTGCATAGATAAGATCCCTGAAGTTGCAAAGACTAAAGTCTC
>NW_015628031.1:653457-658613 GCF_001515625.1 Sinocyclocheilus rhinocerous
TCATATGCCCCCTTTAAGAGAGTTTTTATTTTGGTTTAATTGGAAGTGACCATGACTTCACTAACAGAGAGAGAGTGAATGGGAGCTTTTATGTGGCATGGCGCTTGTACTCCCCTCTGCTTACTCACAGAAAACAGAAAGGCCCAGTGTTCACTGACACAAGGTGTGTGTGCTGTTGAGAGATGTGGTACTTAAGAACTTATGGGTCAGTGTCTACGGGTCTTTTCAGAAAACAATGCCAAGCGTGGCTATGACTTAATATTATGAATAAGTTTTTGAACTTGGTCACATTATTTGATCAATTTGATAGTAATTAGTGCATAACGCTATATACATTTTATTAATAAAACTACTTTAAAAAGTGAGTGTTTCATCAGAATATCTGCCAGTTTGTACACAGACACACACACACACTCACTCAACCAATACATTTTTAAAGGGGTCATATGATGTTGCTAAAAAGAACATTATTTTGTGTATTTGGTGTAATGGCTCAGTTTAATTCCTCCTCTCTCTCTCCATCTCTCACTCTCTCGCTCTCCCGCTGTTTATTGCTTCCTCCATTTGATCGATTTGAAAAGTTTGCAATGTTTTCTAATGGAAAGAATCCCAGTAGTGCTGCATAAATTGTTGGCGAGTTTGCATGCAGTTCAGATAAAGATCCCGATTAAATGAATAGTTCATCTAAAAAAAAAAAAAAATCTGAACATTTACTGACCCTCAGGACATCCGAGATGTAGATGAGTTTGTTTCTTCATCAGATTTGGAGAAATGCAGTGAAAGCCGATCCGGCGATCCACAGCGTGCAGTTGATGTATTTCCTCAGCGACCAGCATGGATCAGCTCTAGGCATGACGAAGCGGATATCGTCCTCTTTTGGAAGGTCAAACAAAGTAGTTTCGCTTTCACAACGAAGCACACAGCGTCTTCAGGACATGGCGGAAAGCGGCAACAATACTTCAGTGAGAATAAAAGTTATGCCTTCTTTCTTTGCGTGAACATTTGGGCGGTGTTATGCAAATCTTCCCACATCGTGACGTAGACGTGGGGGTGTGTTAGAACGAGCCGTTTTAGGTAGGTGTGGCTGACTCTTAACTTTTATAAAGAATATCTCTTTGGATTTGAGACTTTAGTCTTTGCAACTTTACAGATCTTCTTTATGCACCAAGAGCTTGTAACACTCCAAAGAGAAAGGAAAAATTGAAATCGCATCATATGACCCCTTTAAAGGAATGGTTCAGCCGAAATTTAAAATTTGCTGAAAATTCACTCACCCTCAGGCCATCCAAGATGTAGATGAGTTTGCTTCTTCATCAGATTTGGAGAAATGTAGCACTGCATCACTTGTTCACCAATGGATGCTCTGCAGTGAATGGGTGCCGTCAGAGTCTAAACAGCTGATAAAAACATCTCAATAATTCACACCACTCCAGTCCATCAAATAACATCATGTGAAGCAAAAACTGCGTGTTTGTAAGAAATAAATCCATCAAGACATTTTAACATTAAAATGTTGCTTCTGGGTAAATTACAAGTCCATAATATTGCTTTCTGCAGTGAAAAAGTTTGTCTGAATCAGGAGAGAAATATGGACAGACCAAGCACTGTTTATAAGTGAAAAGTGAGTTTGAAGTGAGAAGCAACAGGAGATGGACTTTTTTTTTACTGGATGAAACATTATTATAGATATTTCGGCCAAAAAGTGATGGACTAAAGTCTCTTTTTTTGGGGGGGTGAACTATTCCTTTAAATGGGTTATAATTTTTGGACCTCATGATTTAGAAGTTTCTCTTTTTCAGTGTTTTATATTGTTTACTTTTATATTTGCATCATCTAGCCCAATAATTTCTGAATTAACCTTGTGTTATGCAAATCCAACTATAGCAGATGCTTAAAAATAATGACCCATTTCTGTGAAAAATATGAAAACACATTTGAATGTTCATCAGAAGTCTTTACTTGGTTTTGTTTAAAGCCATACTGTGTACATTAGGCAATCTTCCGAACAAAAAGAAAAAAGTTCAAATAAAAATCAGAAAATAAAATCATATGAACACATACAGTATATAAAAAAAGATACATTAACGCATAGGATTGTTTTTCTTGCAAACACATGAACAGTTTGCATGAGTCCGTGCTTTCTTTTTGTTCTTTCCTTTTTTTTTTTTTTGTAAAATTATAAAACTTATAAACACAAAATGTACACTTTATCTTTGAGATGAGCTCCAGCATACAGCTCAGAGAGAGTTAAGGCCATGATAGTGTGGGAACGTTGCTAGGACAAGAGTCATTATGATGTCAACACTCCCCTTGAGAAGTCGACCAATGGGATGCGACGTGCAGGTCACATGATCCAAATGTGAGTCCGTCCAAAACAGTAAAAGTTTGTTCTTTCGAGTGTTTGAGTTCATAGTTTCTATATCATTGTGTAGAGTCTGTGGAGTGTAAGATTTCAGCAAGACATTTGTGGCATCATATTCATGGTCTTTAAAAGCATATATAAGTAGTAGATTTTGTATATCACCTTTTTGGCATTTAATTCGGTGGGTATTGGCTCTAAAATGTACATTTTACGTATTTAATAACTCAGCTGGCACATTCATAAACAGTCGACTCTTCCCTGATTGGACGCAGCCGCTAAGTAAATAATGCACAAACCACATATTGCTTGTTATATCTATTCATTCCCATAATGCCACTGCTTTAACATAGGCACTCGCATCCACATGTTCACCATGTGGTCGTCGTTTATATGCATGCCCCTCCGTGCCTGTAGGGGGCAGTACACAAATGACTTGACCTTGCAAAAAGTGTGTTTGTGTATGAGAACGTGTTTGAGTGAGTGTATCAGTGTACGTTTCTAAGCACAGATGGCACTGTACTGTCCACAACTTCCCTTCATACGGAGAAGAAATGTTATTGCCCAAATTAAAAATGATTAAAAAAAAAAAGTTTACCCAAAAATGAAAACTGGCTGAAAAATTTCTCACCATCAGCATATCAAAGATGTAGATGAGTTTGTTTCTTCATCAGATTTGGAGAAATGTAGCATCACTTGCTCACCAATGGATCCTCTGCAGTGAATGGGTGCCGTCAGAATGAGAATCTAAACAGCTGATAAAAACATCACAATAATCCACACCACTCCAGTCCATCAGTTAACATCTTGAGAAGCATCCAGAAATCCATAATCCATAATATTGCTTTCTCCAGTGAAAATTTAATCTCGTCTGAATTAGGAGAGAAATGTGCACAGATCAAGCACTGTTTACAAGCAAAAATGTATTAAGTTAACTGATGAACTGGAGTGGTGTGGATTATTGTGATGTTTTTATCAGCTGTTTGGACTCTCGTTCTGACGGCACCCATTCACTGCAGAGGAACCATTGGTGAGCAAGTGATGCAATGCTACATTTCTATAAATCTGATGAAGAAACCAACTCATCTACATCTTGGATGGCCTGAGGGGGAGTAGATTTTCAGCAAATGTTAATTTTTGGGTGGACTATGCCTTTAAGAGTTCCTCTGTCTCGCTCAGGCTTGTTCTTTATCGGTTCTCCACAGCTGCTCCTTGACCTCCGGCGGCAGGGTGTTGAAGAGATCCTCTTCTACGATCAGCCCGGAGCGCTTGAGAAGGCGGCATTCGGAGAGCTCCACCGGTAATCCCTCCAGCCGGTTTCCGCGGAGCTCCAGCTGCATGAGGCCGGTTAACTCTCCGAAACGTGACGGCAGCACCGTAAGGCAGTTATTTCCCAGATTCAGCGTCCGCAGCTTCTTACACTGGAACAACTCGGGTGGCAGAGCCTCGATCTGAAACGGAGCAAAACATGGTTCACACACAAGCGCTGCGATATGATTCTCTTTCATCAGTGTGTAAAATGTAATCTAATGACTGAAAATAAAAAACAACCATGTTATTGCATGTAACTTTCATTAAAACCACAATAAATAAATAAATAAATACATATATACAATAAAACAAAATACTCCCTTTATTATGTATAATGCACAGGTCTCTGTGTGTTTTTGAAGAATATTAGTTTTCTGCAATAAAAGGTTATTACACAATATTTTTTCAGTTTTCACAAGAAAATATGGAGTTCATAAAAAATAGTAAAATGTAGTGTGTAAAATGTAATCTACAGTATTTACAGAAAATAAGATAAACACTTTATTGTACATAACTTTTATGAAAATGTAGTGTAAGGATAAAAGAAACTCAGATACTTAGATCTTCTGAGACAGACAATACACACACAGTGCATTAACATACAGACATCTGTTTCCGCATCTCACTGAGAGAAAATGCGGGAAAACGTCTCTCACATATGCATTGGGTTTTTCCTCATCCCCTTCCTTCCCCGCACCCATCCTTCTCTTCACCCAGCACACTCAGAATGGTCAATAGTATAATGTTATATATGAATGCAAATAAGATTTACAGTAATGTGTGGTATCATTTGAATAGTCTCAGGGCGAGTGGTACAATGGTCTTAATCTTACAAACGTAGACTAAAAGATAACACAGATCTTAAGAGATACTTTGATTACTGTAGAGGGTCATTCCATGCAAATTACCTTCTGCTCCCATTGAGGTGCAAACCACCCAGGTCTGGGACCTGGGTTAATGCAAATTCCAATTGTTTGTACATGCCTCCATTTGGGGGATGTTTTATCTTGGTTTTGTATTTAAAGGATTGCAGCAAATGGGTCGGGGCGATTCTGTAGTCAGAGAGCCCGTAGTATGGAGTGTCTCCACACACTCAATACTATGTATTTTCCTAAAGTCAGGTATGAATCTTTTACTCTTAGATTTGTCTATGAGAATTTGATGTCTTGTATTGATTTGATATTTTTGAATTGGCTATGGAGATAATTGGCATAATACATATTTACCTGGCTGATAATAAATTGTTACATTTGATTTATTCTGACTTACTCTGAAATTATTTCCTCAAGTAGATTAAGTGAAGGCGCATGTTTCCGCAAATCTGCGACCAGGGTTACGTGCATATACTAGATCTCAGGTTAGATGAAGCATGGGGCGCATCAGGTGAGATTATGGGTTTCTGACTAACCGCTTGACCTTAGTTTAAGTTGTACTCAGTTACGTTAACCATGCATATTGTTTCAGCTTTGATTAAGTTGTACGTAGT
>NW_015628031.1:658862-669636 GCF_001515625.1 Sinocyclocheilus rhinocerous
GTAAAGAGTTAACTAGAATAACCAAATGTCAGAATAATTAAGAGACCGACAAACAACCAATTTGCCTTTCAACCTAAATTCGAGGTCATACTAAAAGTCGGTCAGATTAGATAATAAAATGGAGTCAGATTTGAGTTAAATCTAAATTGAATAACTCTGCGCGCTGAAAAGACCGAACACGCAAGAAACCTTCATCCACCACTGGATACCTTCCTTGGGCCAAGTGCGTGGACCTTACAGTAGTTAAAATTAAAATATGTAGTTTATAAAAACTGCAAATGCAACTTAAAGTGTGGTTTATTGTATTTGTAGCAATGCTATTTTAGTATAATTTGAACAAGTTTTTATTTTTATTATTTTTTTAAAATGCCTACATACAGTTTATTTTTTTATTTTAGATTGTTATTTTTCAGTTATTTTTAGCTGAAATAAAATAAGTTCATTTTTTAAATAGATTTTTTTTTCCAGTTTATTGTATTTGAAGTGAGAAAAATGTGTTTTTACGGTTTTAGCTTTAGTTTCAGTTAACTATAATAACCCTGGTTTATATCAATATCAATGTGACTATAACAATAATAATAACAACAACAACTAATTAATTATTAGTAGTAACTAAAAATATTAACTTACCTAAATAAAAATATAAAACATATTTAATTAAATTGCAACCTTTGCCGTTTGATAAATCATACTTAGTCATATTGCAATTTTGGTTTTATTTCAGTAGCTAATAAACTATTTTCAGTTATTTTTGTTAATGGAGTAAATAATGAAAAATAAGTGTTCATCTGATTTCAGCTCATTCAATCTGTGTGTTTTGTGCAGTATGTAACGGTAATGTACAGTCAGCGATCAGTCGGGGGATCAGCTGTCTTGCTCAGGGTTTATTTTGCTGATTGATATGAGAAACCCAAAACCAGCAGAGCTACGCAGGCAATAGCTACAGTTATCCAGTTTAATCGCCATTATGCGACAATATTTGACCGAAGAATGCCACAACTGACCAATCAGAATCAAGTATTTCAGAGAGTCGTGTAATATGATCTATTCATAATAAACGACGTGCCCCATTTAAAGCCACTCGCTCGGCAGGGCGGAGACCCAGAAAACATATTATACACAGGAAAACCAATTATCTCCAGAGTAAGTGGCTAATTTTGGCCCACACACACACACACACACACACACATACACACACACACACACACACACACACTCTCTCTCTCTCTCTCTCTCTCTCTCTCTCTGTAAAAAAATCAAACATGTGCATCTAGTTACCGTCCGCCTTGATTCTCAACAAATAACACAAATTACACAACTCATTTAGATAACAACGAGCTAATGAAAGAACCGGGAAGGTTGTGTGTGTGTGTGTAAGTGCACACACTCCTCGACAGGAGGTCCCATAAAGGCGCTATTTTCAGAAACATGCCACACACGCTCTCCAACACGCCCATTACTAAAAACAAGCACAAGTGCCCGTCAAACTCAAAACACATGAGAGACACAGGTTGTGAGTGTTGCATCATAATGTTCCTGGACTTTATGTCTGTATGTTCCCTGACTGTTGACTCGAATCCAAAAATCCAGATTGAACAAAACAATGGCGCCGTTTAATGCCGCTTACGCCCCAGAGACAGCTCTGATGGGCGTCTGACGGATAGGTATGCGTAAGACGTGATTCGAGGGTGTGGAAAGACTGGAGCTGCTGAGAAATCAGGCTTTAATGCAGCAAACAGGATTTCCGAAAGCACAACTGGAGCCGCCTTTCTGATGCATTGTCACACTGGCACTGTGAGTTTGCAGAGGATTCTCGTCCTCAAACACCACAGACACGCTATTTTATATTACAAACCTCAAAAATATTTGCTATGATTGCGGTAATTGTAATTTAATTAGCGTTAACTGACATTACATGGCTGTGTTGCAATAATTTTAGGAAGGATGCGCTGCCTGCAACAGTAAGCAAAAACAATGACTAAATGGCTATTTTGCTAATGAGTGATGTTAATCAATATGTCTGACGCCAGCTAAAAAGTTAATTTAGATGAATTTAGATTTAGATTAGTGAGCAAGTTAGTACATAAAAGATTATGAAAGCATTTTTTCTTTGGTATAATATGCACTTATGAATCATTCACAATAAGACCATGAACATACTGAAGTTTTAAAGAACTTGTATTGACTTTAAAGCATCAGGAAAAAAATACATTTTTATTATTATAATACATATTATATAGTAATATATATATACATTTTATATTATATATATAATTAGTTTATCTAATTACTTAATTTAGTTTAATTAATAATAATTGAAATTAATAATATTTTAAATAAATTATATATATATACTGTGTATGTGTGTGTGTGTATCTATATATATATATATATATATATATAAATACTATATATGAAATATTTATTTTATATACACAAAATAAATTAAATATAATTACACGTACACAAACATATATGTGTGTGTTTTAGTTTTCAAATATTGTGTGTATTATATATAATTTATATTAATTCTGTACACACACAATATTTTAGAATATTACATATACAGTATATGTAATAGCTGAAGTACAGCATTTATTTGAAATTATTTTTTTGTAACCTTATAAGTTTGTTTATTGTCACTTTTGAGCAAATTTAATGTGTATTTGCTGAATAAAAGGATTAATTTATTATTATTATTTTTATATTATTATTAAATCTTACAGACTCGAAACTTTTGAATGGTTCCTACTTTTCAATTGAATTTGTTTATTAGGAATAACCCTGGAAATGTACCATATACATCATCTATCTGTACACATATAGTACATCTGCAGATTTACAGGGAACTCAGATAGCAGTGTCTGAGGGAATCTCACAGGAAGGTGAGGTGCAAGTCTGCACATTTATGCTCAACTCACTCTGTTGGCTGTCACCGCAAAGTACTGCAGGTTCTGCAGGAAGCCGATGTCTGCAGGGATGCTGGTCAGGTTGTTGTGGCTGAGGTCCAGGTAACGCAGCTTCCTGCAGAAGAAGAGCTGGGCAGGAATCTTCTCGATCTTGTTCCTGTTCAGGTAGAGGCGCTCCAGGTTGGTGAGGGTGCCGATCTGGATGGGGATGTAGGCGATCTGGTTGTACCAGAGCTTGAGGCACACCAGTCTGTGGAGATGCTGGAAGCTGATGATCTCCTCGATGGTCTTCAAGTTGTTGTCTTTCAGATCGATCTCCTGCAGACAGAAGTTGATGTGCATGTCAGAATAAGTGAACAGAGCTTGTTCGAGCATGAAAATACCTGTGGTAAGATGCCAAGCATTAAGAAACGTACAGCATTTATACAACGCAGCAAGTTTAAGACACTCAATAATCTGGTTTTACATGCATATACATTGCAATTTAGGGGTGTAACGTAGGGCTGCACAATTAATCGAATTTCTAATCGCGATTACAATTACGGATGCCACAATTACGTAATCGTTCAAAGCGGCAATTAATCGTTCAAAGTCCACTTATGTTATTCTGCACGCTTAAGATATGTTTTTTCTTTCTACATGTTATCTTAAGGGTTTTTCCATTGTTTTAGTTTTAGTATAACATTATAATACCATTCATATTTTTACTTTTTTTATAATTTAAAGAAGAAACCAATCCGATGTATATTTGACATTTGAGGCTTAATACTATAGAAAAGCACTAAAGGTTTTTCAGTTAGTGTTTTCAGCTTGTTTATTTTTATATAAAAATACGGCATGCAGTTGCATCAAACAATGGTATAAACGTCATTCAATGTAAATTGTGATAATCGTAATTAATAATCGCAATTACAATTTCAACGGAATAATCGACAATTATGATTTTTGTCATAATCGTGCAGCCCTAGTGAAACGGTACACGTATTCGTACCGAATATTTTCGGTATGGGTCTTTCGTTTCGGTACGCACGTGTACCAAACAAATCATTCCATTTTTCCAGGAAATTTAGACAATAAATGCCGTTTTGGCGCTCTTTGATGTGGCGCGACAGATCGCTGTATAAACTCAAGTGAGTGCGATCATCCCTTCCTCTTTACTAGTTTTATTTAACGTGAATTAACATCTCATGCCTCATGTAATCGCACAATCAGTGTTTCACTCGTGGAAAGATGCGATTAAAACGGCTTGTAATCAAAATGTCACGTAGCATTTCATTTACCTCAGGCAAGTCATCACTGTCCACAGCTTGTTATTTTGCAAAATATTAGACTAGGCTATATACTCATTATATTTTACTTGACCTGTTAGTGAGGTCTTAATCATTTAATGTATATTTAAATAAATCTTTTATGAAACAAGTTATGACAGCAACAGTGTAAATTATTATATTTCAACAACAAATATAAATTTTATAATTTAGAAGTTAATTTAAAAACTGCACCGAGTGCAATTTACATGTTTGCATACAATTTTTTTAATTTGAGTGTTGATTATTATAGATAAAAATAAACAGTATTAAATTTGAGTTTGGGCACTTGTTAATTGTAACCTTATAGTAACGTAAAAGGGCTCCCTGTAGTTTATAGCAGAAGCTGAGGTAGATTTTTTTACATTTTATTTTATAAGGTAGATGTAAAGAAAATTGTAATTATAATTGAATTTATTTAAAGAAAGAGCAATTTGATCAGTATAACATTGTTTAATTAAAAAAAAGCAATTTATGTTTAGTTTTTTTCCTTCTGCTATAACGAAACCATACCGAACCATGACGCCAAAACCGAACCGTCATGTTTGTGTACCGCAAATTATTGCATCTTTTAAAGGGGTCATATGATGCTATTTTAAAGATCATTATTTTGTGTATTTGGTGTAACAGAATATGTTGACATGCTTTAATGTTCAAAAAACACATTATTTTTCAAATACTGTACATTATTGTAGGTCCTCTATGCCCCGCCTCTCTCAATAAAAGATTTTTTTTTGTCTTCATAATAATGTGCACTGATAAACCAAGCCCAACAAGACTATGAACATGTAATAAGAATGCAAATAATTTTGACATCATGCCTTTCTGAATGCGCTGATGAATTTGTGAGAGTAACATCATCTCACCTGAGGCAGTTTAGTGAGGTTGCTCTTCAAAAGGCCCAAATATTACCTAATTTTATGATGCCGAGTTCAAAAATTCAAATGAAACTTTCCATAATGTATGGAAAATCCATTCTGGCACAAGCACAGGTATTATGCAGAGTTATGAAGGATGACTGATGACCTGTAGATTGTGCAGGCTGAATATGGAGTGCGGGATGCGCTCTAGATCACAGCGCAGCAGCTCCAGCTCCGTCAGGTTCACCATCTTCTTCAGACTGTTCAGAACCATCAGTTTGGTCCCTTCGTTATTGATGGAGAGCTTCTGCAAGTGAACGCCAACGTCCGTCACCACCTGCAGGGGGAAGAAGATGTGCTGGAATCATTATTTGGTCCTAAAGGAGTTATAAAATATTCAGCTGTTAGATTACAAACAGCACCAGAGGTAAAGAACATTAGGATGATTATTAGAATTTCCCCATCGGTCTTGTATCTCCACTTTTTTATGTAGTAAATTACATATAAATACATTTTTGCAACATGTTGTTCTGAATATTTACAAAAATACCTACAACAAGCATAACACACCTGCATACCTACTAGGGCTGTCAAAAAAAAAATGATCTTTAAAAAAGCATCATATGACCCCTTAAATCATCCGCACACACCTTCTCAAACAGCGCTTTGGCCTGCTCTCCTTCCTTCTTATCCAGGACGCCCGTCTCCGAACGGTCCACGATGCCCTGCTCGATGCGGGACTTGGTCCTCTGCAGCATGGGAACGCTTGCCTCCACATCCTGGTCGCTGACGCTGGAGGTTTTCTTATCCATCGAGCCGTTCATCTTCCCCGCCGGCTTCGGGTCGCTCTCCTCCACCACCGTCTCAGAAAGCGCCCGCGTCGTCCACGGCGAGTCGAAACACTTCAGCAGGATCGACACGAAATGCTCCAGCTTCGAACTGGTCCGCGGAAACTTAAACCAGAAGTTACTACACGCTAGAAAGATCAGCGTGTGCAGCAGCACCAGATACGGGAAGTACTTTGCGAACCAGTGCAGCTTGTTCTCGTAACACACGGCGTCCACGTAGTTGTACTGGTGTCTGTCGAGGTCGTACTGGATGCCCTTGGGCTCGGCATTGAGCGGCACGCTGACGTTGAGTTGTTCGCAGGTCTGGTTGACGACCCATTTGCACGGCAGGCAAATCATTTTGTCCTGCGTGACCTGCAGCGTGCCACCGAACACCGCGATCATCAGCATGACGATGCTCCACATCCTGGTCGCTGACGCTGGAGGTTTTCTTATCCATCGAGCCGTTCATCTTCCCCGCCGGCTTCGGGTCGCTCTCCTCCACCACCGTCTCAGAAAGCGCCCGCGTCGTCCACGGCGAGTCGAAACACTTCAGCAGGATCGACACGAAATGCTCCAGCTTCGAACTGGTCCGCGGAAACTTAAACCAGAAGTTACTACACGCTAGAAAGATCAGCGTGTGCAGCAGCACCAGATACGGGAAGTACTTTGCGAACCAGTGCAGCTTGTTCTCGTAACACACGGCGTCCACGTAGTTGTACTGGTGTCTGTCGAGGTCGTACTGGATGCCCTTGGGCTCGGCATTGAGCGGCACGCTGACGTTGAGTTGTTCGCAGGTCTGGTTGACGACCCATTTGCACGGCAGGCAAATCATTTTGTCCTGCGTGACCTGCAGCGTGCCACCGAACACCGCGATCATCAGCATGACGATGGAGATGTAGTCTGTGAACACGTCCCACCATGGTTTCAGAATCCGATACGCCGGCTGTGTATCAGCAAAGTATCGCAACTCAGTGATGGGAATCATGACAGTTTACCTGAGAAACAGAGAGAACCAAGAAATGACAAACTGTAAGTGACAGGCCAATAATCAATCAATCAAATGTCCACGTCATTTCCACTTAAATAAATAAAAATGTATTCCATTTAAAAAATATTTAGCATAAGGTAACTTCTAAGCCTTTCATATCATTCTCAACCTTTTGCAAATAATAATTTCCACCTAAAAATAAAAAAATAATGAATAAATAAAAAAATATATATATTTTGCATAGGCAGGGTCATTTCTATGCCTTTCACATCATTCTGCAAAATAAACAAACAACATAAACAAATAAACAAAACAAAATAAAATAAAAATATTTTGCATGAAGTAATGATTCTAAACATTTTGCAAAAGGTCTATCTAAAAATTAAATTAAATTAAATTAAATTTAAAAAAAAAACATATTTCACATGAAGTAATGATTCTTAATCTTTTGCAAAAGGTAATTTCTACCTAAAAAAATTAAGTTAAATAAATAAATAAATGAATAAATAAATGAAATGTTTTGCATTAGTTCATTTTTAAGTGTTTGTATGATTCTCAACCCTTTGCTAAAGGTAATTTCTAAAATAAAATAAAATAAAAATAAATAAATATATAGAAATATTATTGATATTCATATCATTCTCAATCGTTTGAAAAAGGTAGTTTCTGCCAAAAAAATTAAATAAATAAAACATAGATAAATAAATAAATAAAATAATAATAAATTGTATAAATATAACAAATAAATAATAAATTAATTTAAATTAATACATTCATTTCCAAGCCTTTCGTATCATCAAACATTTTGCAAAAGCTAATTGCTACCTAAAAATGAATGAATGAATGAATGAATGAATTTTATTTCATACTAGCCTTTCATTTAATTCTCATCCTTTTGCAAAAGGTTATTTTTGCAAACAAACAATGTAATTTCTAAGCCTTTTCTTCACCTTGTTCAAATGATCATTTCTACCTGTAAATAAAATACAATAAAATAAATAATAAAATAAAATCAATATATTTTGCATATATAGACAATAAAACCATTTTTGCATTGTGAGTGTGACATTATTTTCACAACTATCAAGCACATTCATAAAACAACTCCCTTAAAGACAAACATTTTTCCCCTTGGAAAAACATTCACTGTTAAGCGGTTCACGGAAAGAAGTAAAAAGCCTACTGAAATCTTTTAACTGTGTGAGAAAACACGTGTTCTAATGACCTTTAACCCTGTTCTGTCTGCTGTCCCTTTCACGTCACACACAGAGTTTCCCTTAATTGAGTCTCCTGTCTTTCTCTTACAGTAGCCGTGAGTCAGAGCTCAGATCATGGACACAGGAAGCGGCTGGAATGAGTCAGCAAACCATCCTCAGCTGTGCGTGTTTGCAGGAGTACAGTTACAGAGGACAAGAAAACTCCATTAAATCACACACACACACACACACACACACACACACACACACACACGCACGCACGCACACACATGCACGTGTCCCTCAAAATCAAAGCTGTGCCTAATTTTAGCAGGCATTTTCAAGGTACATATGATGCATGTACACACACACGGTTATGTGGTTAAATCCAGCAGAGCGCTTGACTTTATAAAGGCCGTTTATGATTAGTCTGGTGACTGATGTTTTGGAGGCACAACATCATTAGGGTTGCCAGATTGGAGCTGAGAATTACCAACAGCTGCCGTGTCTGCTATAAGCCAAACATAGAGTACGTCGCAAATCACAGCTTGCTGAAAACAGGATGTAATGAAACACTGTTTCTGATGGATTCTTTAAAGTGTGCATCCATTTGAACATTATTCCTCAAGAGCAGAGCAAGATTTAAAAAGAATGTTTAAAAGGAAAATATGTAAGTTAAATAAGTGTCTGCCATATGTGTAAATGCACATGCATTTTCATCCAACATTGCCGAATTCCTTCCTGTTTTCAAAAGTTTGGCTGGTAAGATTTTTTTCTGTTTGTTTGTTTTTGAAAGATGTCTCCTCTGCAAGGCTGCATTTATTTGATCAAAAATACAGTAAAAACTGAAATATTATTACAATTTAAAATAACTGTTTTCACTTTGAAATACACAATTTTAGTGCATACACAGATCCATGACTATATGACTATTCAACCTTTCTTGATGATTGTGCATTAACAGAATGAAACCTAAAAAATGAATGATGTCCTCTGAAAAAGCCTTGTGTGAGGAACAGACCAAAATGTAAGCTGTAACTTCAAATACTCCTTTAAATAATGGCAATTCTATACAAAAGGGATTGAATAGCAGACACAAGCATTAGAAGAGGTGAAAGGGAGAGGAGGGACGGGAAAAGGAGAAAGAGCTGGGAAAGGGCTAATAGAACACAAGTGAAGAGATGAAGAAAGAAAGAGCGATATAATGTGGCATCCAAACAGATAATTCATCATTTCCTACCCTCAATCAATCGTTCCAGCATTTAGACGAGCACAGACACCAAACAAACGTCAGTGTAGACCGTACTCTGGAATCAGTGACTCACTATAGATGGAGAACCGCTCCGGCTAACATCTATACTTAGAGTCGGAAAGGCTGGGAATTTTCCGTTTGGGATTCAGGAGCTGGAGTGAAAATGCAGAAAAGGCCCCTGCAATTGTTTATTGAGAGACCTTGTAAAAATTCCACGTTGAGCTGAAATGACTCCAAGTTAGAGCACCTCCGTTTCAAAACATCCTCAACTGGAGTATACGGCATGGTCAAAGATTAGAGGCTTTAAAATATTATATTGTTTTGCTTATTTCGGTAAGCCAACTGGCTGTATTAAGAGAAATGCATATATATATACCCATTTGTATCCGAAACAGCCCCTCTGCCAGTGCCCATGTGGGGCCCCTTTAAGAAGTTATGAGCCAATTAAAATCTGGTTAGAGGTGTGCTGTTATTATACTAAAAGAGCAAAAACCTCTCGTAAACAAGTCATTTCTAGAGAATAAAATATCACAGACACTTGAGGATGAATGCTTTTGACTTGGGCTAGTAAGTGTTATTTTAGTGCTATTTATATAATAGTATTATTTATATTTTGAATTAATTTTTATATTTTAAGTTTCCATTTTAATTTTCATTTAAGTTTAGTAATTTTGTTACATGCTTTTGTTATTTAAAAAAAAAAATTCAGATTTGTTTCAATGGAACTTTTAAGTTAACAAGTTTCCATGTTAATTTCAGTTTAAGTGTAGTAATTTTGTACACGCTTTTGTCATTATTATTATTTTTATTAAATATTTCTGTTTTGATGGATAAGTTTGTAGGTTAAAACCATTTTCAGTTTAATTTTAGTTTAAATTAAGTATTTTTGTAACATTATTTTGTCATTTCTATTTATTTATTTATTTTTAATTGTTTTGTTTATATTTTTTTCATTTTAATTTACATTTAATTTTAGGTTTATTCATTTTGTTGCATGCTTTTTTATTTTTAAATGTTAATTAAAATTTTTAATTTAAAATGTAAATATTTTTGTTTAGCTTTTTGTTTTAGTCCTTCAACCTAGGCTTGCCGAGATAGACGGTGCTGACGGTGATACCGCAACACCGGTTATGTCACTTGCCCACCGCGTCACCGACCCCCACCGTCGTTTTGATTTTATTATAGTAATAAAAATCATTTAGTTCAGTAAAAGAACAGACACTACAATTAAAAACTGAACTCGGCTGCTCAATGCAGTTGAACGACAGCCGCATCACAGATCAGATTTAATTTCTCCAGTGAGGAGAGTGAGTCGAGCCGACTGACAAGAAGAATAGGGTGAGGTGAGACAGAAAAGACGATCGCGGATGATTTAGTTTAGAAACGAAATGCAAAAGTGCCTGCTTGACAATATTTTGGATTTTGAAAAGCC
>NW_015628031.1:669915-669996 GCF_001515625.1 Sinocyclocheilus rhinocerous
TAATAAAAGTTATATATACGCTAAAGTGAGTTTGACGTTGTATTTTGTTGTTGTATTCAAGCAATTGACGCAATTGACGCC
>NW_015628031.1:672083-674310 GCF_001515625.1 Sinocyclocheilus rhinocerous
TCAAGGTGTGCCTCCAAGCTTTCTTACTCGTTTTGCTAATAAACGTTCTACGTTTCTTATTTATTTAGTTATATATTATACATGTTTACTTGTTTCCAGTTTTGTACATTTAAACTTTATGTAAGTTATTTGTTATTTTATATTAGGCATAGCCTGCCCTATAGCATGGTGTATTTTTATTTGTTTTGTTAATAAAAGTTCTATGTTTTATATATACGCTAAAGTGAGTTTGACGTTGTATTTTGTTGTTGTATTCAAGCAATTGACGCCTAACTGCCGCTAATTCGCTATTTTAAATAAATAAATAATTAAGCTATTTAAAAGCAAAGGAAAGCGAGGAAAAGAGGGAACGCCCCGCCCCCACGGTGATACCGGTATTACCGGTGTTGTCACATGTCGATTAACCGGTGGGAAAAGTTCCTCACCGTCACAACCCTACTAACCCTACCTTCAAATTTTTACTTTAAGTTTTTCATCAAATCGGAAAAAGACTGGTGGTGAAACATTTTTAAAATGCTGTTTACTTTGTTTCAGCTTCATTTCTATTAACAATAACAGTTTTTAATAGTTTTAGTTAACAATAACAACACTTGCAACCACATAGCAACCAAATACCAATATGCCAAAACCACTCAGAAAACATTACAAACCCTATAGAAAATATTTACATGAACACCTCCTTATCTCCCAAACACACATTCTCTATGCGGAATATTCACACACTATTCACACAAAGATAAAAACATACAGTGGGTACGGAAAGTATTCAGACCCCCTTAAATTTTTCACTCTTTGTTATATTGCAGCCATTTGCTAAAATCATTTAAGTTAATTTTTTTTCCTCATTAATGTACACACAGCACCCCAGATTGACAGAAAAACACAGAATTGTTGACATTTTTGCAAATTTATTAAAAAAGAAAAACTGAAAAATGCTCAGTATTTAGTAGAAGCACCCATTTGATCTAATACAGCCATGAGTCTTTGGGAAAGATGCAACAAGTTTTTCACACATGGATTTGGGGATCCTCTGCCATTCCCTCTTGCAGATCCACTCCAGTTCTGTCAGGTTGGATGGTAAACGTTGTTAAGGGGGTCTGAATACTTTCCGTACCCACTGTACTTCACAACTGGACATTCACACTAAAATCCAGACAATCCATATATGGATAAATAACCCACAATCACCATATAGCTGCTACAGCTCCTTGGAAAAAGAAAGGCAAACATAATGTGCACTGAAGAATATAGTTCAATGCTAATGGGACAAAAACCTTCAGTGGGAATACAAACACACCTGAAATACGGGAAATAAATCACACGAAAAACAACTTTTAACAGTTAATCCCAAATTGACAATTCTGTCCACTTCTACGGAGTCTTTTGTTGTTCAAACGACCATATTATCTTGAGTCCTCATCTTTTTTCCATATAATGAAGGTAAAAGCTGTCAAGCTCAGAAAATGGCAATAATCTACACTTATGCACAATATTTAAGGATTTTATATCCATTTATATCCACCGTAGCTCAAATCTCATTCATGATTGAGCATGTTAATTTGGTGCCTCAAGCCATGTTATGTTTAAGACAATTGATCACAAGAGCATCTTAGATCAGTAAAGATAAAGGTAGGTAAATGACGACAGAATTTGTTTTATGACTGAACGATTAAAAAAAACAAAAGTGCACTGAGATATCTGAACATGTCCCATGAGTCCACGGGTCTCAGCTGAGTCTATTAACAGTTAACAAACACCAACCTTCGTACACGGAGACAAACATTTCACATATATACACAAACTGCCTCCTTCACAAAGCTGGAAGTACTTTAATAAACTTCAAGTATTTTAAAGGGGTCATATGACGTTGCTAAAAAAGAACATTTATTGTGTGTATTTGGTGTAATGAAGTGTGTTTATGCGGTTTAAGGTTAAAAAAACACATTATTTTCCACTAGACTTGTGCCGGTATTCGGTAATGCGATATATCACGGTAATGAATATGCACGATATTGTTATCGTGGGCACTTCTACATACCGTGAATAATTATATATTACAAATTATTCAGAATTTTGAATGCATTTTAAGAATAATTTTCCCATCAACTGGTCAAAATGAGCAACAAGCTGTATGCTGCGTGACAGACGTGTGCGCACTCTGATGTAAACAAGCGCGGACGAGAAGCACATGGCGGAACATGTGAGAGACGCTCTGGATGAAAGCACA
>NW_015628031.1:675112-685314 GCF_001515625.1 Sinocyclocheilus rhinocerous
GTAAACATAAAACCATGTCTGCATTTGTGATCGGAGAAATGACAAACAACAAGCGCTACTCTACACTGCTCAAAACTTGCGTTTGAATCATCAGTGGCAAATCCTTTAAATATGAAAACGTACTTACAGGCTGTGAGTCAGCAGTGTTTGTCAGAACACCAGCATTGTAGGCTACTCTCCCAAGAAACAGTCCTCGTCCTCCGTAAAATGTGCTGCACACTAGGGCTGTGCGATTAATCGAAATCATCACAAAATCGCGATTTGAGCTTGCGCGATTTCTAAATCGCTTTATAGCACGATTTTCCACGCCCCCGACCTCCCGCAGTATGCTCTCCGAATCAATCAGAATGCAGCGCGCCTAAATGGCACACGAGAACAGAACAGACCGGGCGGGCATACAAACGTAACGCCAGGTTCACACACTCCGTCTGTTGTGCGTATGTTTTCCGCGCCCATGTTAACGGATCAGAGCGTTCACACTGCACGTGATTGCGGTCCGGCAGTGCGCTCCAGGAGCGGTGCGTCTGCAGCAGTCATGCTGCGATCGTTTCCGCACGGAGTCTATTTCTGCTGTGTTGCACGTGCTGAATTAAAGTGACACCGCATTATTCGCGGTAAAAATTAACATGGATTGACACGGAGATTTAGTAATTACACCATAAATGCATATAATTAAAGTCTACTGTTTCACAGTCAACAGTCAACACATGGCTTTTTGGCTAGATTTAAAACAAGGTGCACTTTTAGATAAACAAGGCAATAATAGATGGCACTCGTGGTGGTAGTTAAACAAAGTTATATTTATTGAGTTTAAACGTGAATATGTCTATGAAAGATTGTATTACTGTACTGTGATAAAAGAGAATCACAATGCTGAAAAAGCATTTTCAGAAACAACGTTTGGATTTGAAATCAAAATAATGGATAAATGTTGTGTTTGTGGTAAAATCAGGAGCGGACTGCAAACGCGTCCTGTGCGAAAGCAAAATGAGTCCGTGCGGCTTCTGCACCGCATACAATTACTGTATACGCACTGCAGACTGAGTACGTGTGAACTTGGCGCAACAAATCCAGTTCAACATCTGAGGCAACGCCCCAAAGAGCTCTATGCTTTCACAACGAAACACAGCGTCTCCACAACATGGCGGCAGCGGTAACAATACAGCGAGAATCAAAGTTACACATAGACATGTGGGGGCGTGTTTAAACGAGGCATTTTATGAGGGCATGGACGAATCTTAACTTTTATAAAGAATATCTCTTTGGGTCTGAGACTTTAGTCTTTGCAACTTTAGGGATCTTATCTATTCACGAACAGCTTGTAACACTCCAAAGAGAAAGGAAAACTTGAAATCGCATCATATGTCCCCTTTAAAAGCATAATCTAAACAGACAATTTCCTCATATCCTTCAAAAAATAAAACAAGACGCTGTGTGTGCGTGTGTGTTGAGGATCAGTTTCTTTCGTTTAGGAGCGTTTGGAGACGTGTTGTTTTAACACAAGGCCCGCTGAGAGTGTTAGTCTCCATCCGGCTCCTCACACTGTCTGCTGAATCTGATCCAGTCTAGACCAGTGCTGGTCGTCCATGAGATGTCTGTTCCATCACAATAACCTTTAGCAACACCACACACACACACACACACACACACACACATTCCCCCCATTTACAGTGTGCTTGCTTGAAATAAAAGCCTCTTTCTTTGAATGTAATTACACTTAACATTTCCCTCAGCATTCTGGACTCCACACTAAACAACCCATTCCTCATCACAGTAATGAGGATAATACTTCATACTGCAAAAATAGCTCAGTTCTTTCCCTCATAATGTACATAAAGTTATAAATACTTTCATAACGTAAGCAGTATTGACTTCTCTCATATCTCCAGAAAGCAACGTCATCTCACCGAAAAAAGCCCATCAGCAGGAAAGCTGGAACAAGCTGAGAGAGAAACTGTATTCTCGGTGTATGTTCCTATTTCTCTGAATCTGAACATTATGTCGTAATAACAGACAGTTAGATTTATGTGTATTAAAGTCTGTGCTCCCTTGAGTTGCCAACAAATACAGGACAAGATATGAGACTTCAACATCAGAATATGGCAGAATATCCTCTATAGTAGTGGAACTGCTAAATCATTACATGGAAAAAAACAAACAAACAAAAAAACAACTTCTATAATGGAACATCTTGATTACTTTATGGCAAAATCCATTCTATAATAGAACATCTTAATATCTTTGTGGCAAAGAACCTTCTATTATGGAACATCTTGACTACAGTACATGGCAAAAAACATTTTATAACAGAACATCTTGATCACTATACAGAAAATAACATTCTATAGAACATCATGATCGCTACATGGCAAAAATCATTTAATAGATCATTTTATAATGGAACATCTTGATAACTATATAGCAAAAATCCTTCTATAAGGGAACATCTTGATCCCTACAGCAAAGAACCTTCTATAATGGAACATATTGATCAAGATATAGTAAAGAACCTTCTATAATAATGGAACATCTTGATCCCTATAGCAAATAACCTTCTATAATGGAACATTCTGATCACTATATGGCAAAAAAACTTTAATAATGGAACATCTTGATCACTATATAGTATATAACACTATATAACATCTTGATCACTATATAGCAAAGAACCTTCTATAATGGAACATCTTGATCACTATATAGCAAAGAATCTTCTATAATGGAACATCTTGATCACTATATGGCAAAAAACTTTAATAATGGAACATCTTGATCACTATATAGCAAAGAATCTTCTATAATGGAACATCTTGATCACTATATAGGAAAGAATCTTCTATAATGGAACATCTTGATCAATACAGCAAAGAACTGAAGGCTGATAGAAATAGTTTTGGTTTTGTGGACAGCACTAGAGAGGTACAATAAAAAAAAAATCACAATGATCCCCATGCCGGTTTGCTAATAAGGTTAGGAAATAAATGGTAAAATAGGCCTATCTATCCTCACATTAATGTATATTTGTTACTGGAAAAACTGCCCAGCATATTACAGATCATCAATACTTAGAGCTCTTCTCATGCCATTCTGAAAAAACTTACTGGCATGATTTTAAAGCCTGTGAGTGAACACACATGAAATTAACTCTTCTTCCGTACAACATTTTGTCCCGAGTCCCGTGAACTCCAGGTGCATCTCACAAACACACACAAAGGGTCTGTTGTTAAACTCAGTCTCTGTTTAGCTTCCCCAAGGGCATGCTGTCCCCATCTGCTGCTAACGGCTGGTATAAAAGATGGACGCAACCCAAACACACACGATCGTGCATCATCCCTAAAACCACCACACACTGTCCTGTCAGCAAAACAGCTGAACAACACTGAGATACAGAGAGACAAATTAGGTTTTAATTTGTCAAATTGTCTTCGCAGGCCCATGAGAGCAATAGATCCGACAACATGATCGCTTACAGAAATCTGACATGATGATGTGTGTCTGTTGAAATCCTATGGCTCCTCTACGGAAACGCTTTTATAATGACACTAGAATAAACGCTGGCTATTTCTCACCACTATCCTAAATGCCAGCAAGACTGACTCCGAAGTATACAGATGGAGTTAAACCACTCAAAGCAATTAAACATGTGCATTTGAGTATTAACCACACTTTCAGCAGAGCAAAGTGAAATAAAAAGCTGTCTTCCAAAAACATGTTTCCAATTAGCACAGAGAATAATTTGCACTTATCTACTAAGCAAAAGATGCATTACAGTAATGGGAAAAAACATTTCCACTGAGAAATGGAACGAACCGATTCACTGATCCGAATGAAATAATGATTCATTCACGAATCAGACATCCCTACTTTTCCCATGAACATGCCAAGGACAACTAGGGCAGATATCAAAATTTTCAGTAAACAATGATTTAAACTACTGCTTCTTACAAAAAGCACTGCAAATGTAGTTTATTACACTATACAGGCTTTTTTCAAAATGTCAGATTTTTACATTTTAAAATATCTTAGCTCTATGACACTTGTTTTAGTGAATTTTATATATCATTTGATATATACAGTGGGTACGGAAAGTATTCAGACCCCCTTAAATTTTTCACTCTTTGTTATATTGCAGCCATTTGCTAAAATCATTTAAGTTAATTTTTTTTCCTCATTAATGTACACACAGCACCCCATATTGACAGAAAAACACAGAATTGTTGACATCTTTGCAGATTTATTAAAAAAGAAAAACTGAATAACAAAGAAAAATTTAAGGGGGTCTGAATACTTTCCGTACCCACTGTATATATAATATAAATTCCATATATTTTTATTTTATATAAATAATATATTTTATATTAATAGTATATAGCAGTATTATATTTGTTATTTTATTTATAATATATTTTCTGATTTTGCCATTTTGAAATATCTTTTTGTTAGTCTTTGATACTGACCTTATATACCATTACATAGAGTTTTATATAATTTCACATATAATAAAAATGTATACATTATTTATATTTAATAAAATATCTATATAAATGTATTATAATTTGTTTTACATATAATACATATATTTTATATAAAATGTGTATAGGCAGAGCCACTGAGATCTCAAAAACTGGATCAATTCAATTTGTGAATGAATCATTTTGAGAACCGGTATAAACTGATTCACTAAAAAGATCTGACTCAAAAGAATGATTCATTCACAAATAAGACCGCTCTAGCTTAAATTATGGCCGGTTTCTCACAAAAAGCTATTATATGACTTTAGAAGACTTGGAATACAGTGCACAAGAACTACTTTTCTTGATTTCTTCCATGCAAAAAAGACATGACCGTGTACAGTTTGTGCATTCGTTCTGTTGTTCTGATTCAGTTAATGGGGTCAGAGGTGTGTGGCGTACCACAGACACACAGGCTTTGGGTTTTACACACCACACTGCAGCCAGTCAATTACGGGAGTATCCTGCTCTGATCAAGCATGCTTCCTGGAACACATGCTGCTGCTCCAGCTAAACAAAGACAACTTCACACGCGCGGAGACAAAACACCAGGCCCACACTTGTTCAAAACACACATATCTCTCGCCTCAGGGTCAAACTTTAACCCTCATCCAGAGCAAATACCTTCTGCTAGGACAAAACAGACTAAATTACAATGAAAGCAAATGAAGGAAAAGGCACCGTAAAGGAATCAGTCTTATTTTTTTAAATCATATGACCGCTTTGGGTGAAAAACAGATCCATATTTATGTAAAGTGTTCAGTTGCATAATGACGGTACACTCTTCACCCTTCTGAGGTTTAAATCTACAACCAACAGGTAAATAGCCCAGATTTTTAACCACTAAGCCACAACAGGCCCAGGAGGGAGTGTCTCAAAATCACTTTATTTCTACATTAGGTAGAGAAAAACACTTGTATTTTTATTTCTGAACCGGCTTTATATCAGCGTCAGGCTGTAATTTAACAGTCTAAAGCAGGGGGTTTTCAGTATTTTAGGTGCTCCAAAACCTCAAATATCATCATTCTCATGTAAGGAACCTCCCATCCTAAAATGTAAAATGCAGCTATATATTCCTATGTATACTATAAACACCTAATTTATACTATTACAAATATGTGCGATATTTGGAAAATATTTAGTTTCCTTTACGTTACTGCATTTTTTTTCTACACATTGTAGTACTGATCTGTTAGATGTATTATTTATTACATTTTATTTTTAATTATTAATACTTTTGTTTTAGTCATTTTCAATTTGTTTTAATTACATTTATTTATTACGTTTTTTTAAATTATTGACTTATTTTTACAGTTTTTCTCTGAACTTTTACCCCCTAGTGCTCCCTTGTGGGTCTCCGGACCCTTGGTCTAAGGGGCCCTATAATAAAAAATACGTACATTATATACATTACATGTTATACGTACACAAATTATACAAGATGGTATATTAATCAGATCAGATTCAGGGCTACAACACATAAACACACAACCACAGGTAACACAACACAAAAACATAAGAACATAACATAATAATTCATTAATTCATAGACTAAATTAAGACACACAAAGTTTACTTACACACACACACACACACACACACACACACACACACACACACACAGTGCTAGGCCTGCAGTATAATGGGGTTGCCGTGGGTGGAAAATTAAAGCTTGTCTCTTTGGTCTCTTAAAAGCGTCTTGTGATGTCGAACACACCCTAAACACACTCAAAGTCAAAGCCCTGAGAAACACACACACATCCGGCGCAACTCACCGGCCTCGTTACTGAGTGGATCTCTGGCTCCTGTGGCGCATAACTGATACATGTCTTTCCTCTGATCCACGATCCACAGCGGCAGCCTCACACTCACGCAGCCCGAGGAAAGAGTTGAGGAACGCGGATAAACCACGCCCAGGAACTGGCGTCAGCCGAACCTACCTTCGAATTCTACTACGGCGAAGGCTCAGCTCATTAACATTAATGACGTAAATTTACGTTGGAGCGGTAGACGCACCTAATTGGCTGATAGAGACTCTCTGGGCCCTAGTCTGATGGCTTAACGAATCTTTTCAATTTAATGGAGCTTTATTTGCATGGCAGTAGATATACAATCTTATATATATCTTATATATTATACTGAATATATCTTATATATTATTATTATTATATATTGTATTATTGTTGTTGTTGTTGTAGTTGTTGTTGCTAAAATAGTTAAAATAATTGCAAAAAGCAAGTATAAAAAGCATCTGCCAAATGCATAAATATAAATGTTATTATTATTATTATTATTATTATTACAATATTAATTTTAAAAGAGAACAATTAAATTTGATTGTATGGTCCTCTTCTTTAATGATATGTTTAAAATGTATTCAACCTCTCTTTTTAAGATTTTTTCCCTTTCTGTAGTGACTTTTCCTACATTAAACCAAATATGTTGCCAAAAGTATTTGGACACCCTCTTCTAATGAACAGGTTTGACTACTTTAGTAATTTCCACGAGTACAAATCTTAATGTTTAAGCATATAATAATATTCTAGGGGATTGTGTGCTTCTAATTTTATAGCAACAGTTTGGAGAGGACCCTTTTCTATTCTAACACGACAATGCCTCTGTGTATAATTCAAGGTTCAAAAAGAAATGATTGATTCAGTCAGCGTGGAAGAACTTGACAGGTCTGCAGAAAGCCAGCTGAACACCTCTGGTGTGACTTTAAATGCAGACCTTGAGCCAAAAACGCATCACCAAACACCAATGACCTGTGGACAAAAGTATTAGGACACACCCTTCTTTAGAACAGAAAAAGGCACTTCCAAAACTGTGGCAACAAAGAGGAAACATAATTCATGTATTTAAAAATTGTATTTCCATCTCGGTTGCAACAGTTTTAGAAGTGTTTAAAATGACTGTACCCATATGTACAAATCATTGGTGTTTTGTCACTCATTCACACTAGAATATCATTATATGCTTAAACATTAAGATTTGTACTCATGGAAATTATTAAAGTAGTCAAACCTGTTCATTAGAAGGGGGTGTCCCAATACTTTTGGCAATACAGTGTATATCCAACATACACATTGATTGACATTCCTTTTTGAAGGCCGTGATCATGAATATTTAATTAGGTTACGTGACGGACGCTGCGACAACGTTACTAAGCAACGTCAGCGTTGCTCACTTAATATTCACGAGCCAGATCTTCGCCATAGTAGGATTTGTACTGCGGCGCGTTGAATGGAGCTGCGCTGATACAGCACGAGCGGGCGTGACTGACGCAGCGCGGAGCGGACGCTGCAGACTATCCTTCTGCGATGAAGATCGTTTACTGTAACTGAAGGAACTGTCGCAAGACACAGACGCGGGGGAAGTCAAGAAGAGTCACAACTGTTGAATAACGGAAAGTTACTATGACATCATACATTTTCGTGTATTTACTAGTACGATGATTGTATATATAAGTCATATATCTGGACCATATATCTATATCAACATAAAAAAAATTATAATATAAGAATAAATAATAATATTTGGCCAGGAAAGCTGCAGAGGAAATGTTACAGTCACACCCAAAACAACCTAATAATTTAATAATGATCACATTGTCATACGTTATATTACATGTATAAAAATGTGATAATTATTAGATGATTAAGTGTAATGTGTATGATCTTTTTTGTTGTTCTCTGGGATGATTTTAAAGAAACAAAATGTTTTATTTTTCTTCAAAAACAATTATTTTACATTTTAATTTATTTATTAAAAAGAATCAAATATCTAGATACCAAAGTTCAAGCGAAATATTACATTTAATATTATAAAAAATATATAAAACAACTGAAAACTAATCCGTGATCTGCCTCTCATCGTTTATTGAGAATATTTTTTTTCTTTATTTGAATAATAATATTATTTTAATAATATATTTTATAACATATAACATAACATGAACACGGGGAAAAACATACTTTTGCGTATTTCATCTCAAACTGATGTAATCCACATGTCACTGGCGGAAAAACGTGATGGGCGGGGCTTCGGTTCGTCTTTGTCGTCATCGGCAAGCGACGAGTGATTCAACTCGCATATGACAAATATGACATTTCAGCGTCAGTAGAGAGAGATTGCTTGTGTTTAAACAGAACAGTTAGCTCGGTAACGTTTCGATAATGACTTCTCGATTATGTTTCTTTTTATTCAGACCGAGAATTCCCAGATCACGTGGTGCGGTACCCAAAACATCATGTAGTACAGCTAGAGGCAAGCATGAGGAGGCACAGAAAAGAGCTCCGAACACCTTACATTTCTCTCATTCGTTACTGGGGACTTCTGTGTCACACAGCGGAGGCAGATTGAGTTTCTGCAGGAGCTTCACAACTTCTGGAAGCAGGACTGAAGCCATTGGACAGCTGCAGTTAACACACTATCACCTGGTTTACACCTGCAAAGTAAGATTATACTTCTCCTTCTGTCTGTGTTTGACTTCTTATTTAGGGGAACTTTTGACTGCTTAGGTAATGTTCAGTCATTTAATTGTATATTTTGTCTCTAGGTGTGCTCCACCCGCTCTATGAAGAAAATATCAAAGATAGCCTATCACAAGGGTGTTGTCATTGTAACTTGTCCTGGATGTAAAAACCACCACGTGATCGCTGATAATCTGAAGTGGTTCTCTGACCTGGAGGGGAAAAGGTGTGTATGTTTTTAGCCCTAAACACACTGCATGATTTTCGGCTGTCCCAGACGAAAGATTGACATCGGGGAAACAATCGTGGCTCCTAATCGGTGCTCTTATGTCATACAGTAGGGTGACCATACGTGCCATTTTCCCAGGACGCGTCCTGGCCAGGATTTCTATATTGCCTAAAATATCTAGGTTTTGGCTTTGTTTGCGTGTGTGGACCGATCGGTGTATGACATCAAAATACCTCGAGAGCATTTTGAAAGCATAAGGAACCGTCTGTATGGTACTTTGATGTCATACACCGATCTGTCTGCACACGCAAACAAAGCCAAAACCTAGATATTTTAGGCAATATAGAAATCCTGGCCAGGACGCCCTGGGAAAATGGCACGTATGGTCACCCTATCATACAGTGAGTGAGGTTCAAAGACGACTGTTGTTGTCACGAAGGTCAACGGTCAAAGACAGCCTACGATTCAGCATGATCATCGCACAGTGTGTTTGCTGCTACGATCCACGTTTACTGACCAACCAATAAAAATACGACATGGCGCTAAAACATAAAACTGCTTACCTCAAGCTCTTATCCCTTCCTCTTTCGCCGCTTCCACTTTTTTTCAGAGAAAATATCAAAGATAGCCTATCACAAGGGTGTTGTCATTGTAACTTGTCCTGGATGTAAAAACCACCACGTGATCGCTGATAATCTGAAGTGGTTCTCTGACCTGGAGGGGAAAAGGTGTGTATGTTTTTAGCCCTAAACACACTGCATGATTTTCGGCTGTCCCAGACGAAAGATTGACATCGGGGAAACAATCGTGGCTCCTAATCGGTGCTCTTATGTCATACAGTAGGGTGACCATACGTGCCATTTTCCCAGGACGCGTCCTGGCCAGGATTTCTATATTGCCTAAAATATCTAGGTTTTGGCTTTGTTTGCGTGTGTGGACCGATCGGTGTATGACATCAAAATACCTCGAGAGCATTTTGAAAGCATAAGG
>NW_015628031.1:686488-719364 GCF_001515625.1 Sinocyclocheilus rhinocerous
AGGATTTCTATATTGCCTAAAATATCTAGGTTTTGGCTTTGTTTGCGTGTGCAGACAGATCGGTGTATGACATCAAAGTACCATACAGACGGTTCCTTATGCTTTCAAAATGCTCTCGAGGTATTTTGATGTCATACACCGATCGGTCCACACACGCAAACAAAGCCAAAACCTAGATATTTTAGGCAATATAGAAATCCTGGCCAGGACGCCCTGGGAAAATGGCACGTATGGTCACCCTATCATACAGTGAGTGAGGTTCAAAGACGACTGTTGTTGTCACGAAGGTCAACGGTCAAAGACAGCCTACGATTCAGCATGATCATCGCACAGTGTGTTTGCTGCTACGATCCACGTTTACTGACCAACCAATAAAAATACGACATGGCGCTAAAACATAAAACTGCTTACCTCAAGCTCTTATCCCTTCCTCTTTCGCCGCTTCCACTTTTTTTCAGCACACATAAAAACTACAACTCCTAAAGTGTGATTTATCATGCTAGCGCATGCATCGTACAGTCTACACACCCACGTCGAAAACCCCCATTTAAAATGTATTATTATTTAAAATTAATTATACATGTGTAAAATATTGTTTGAAATGATTTCGTTTCATTACATTACAGTATTATTTCTACTAACTATAGTACTGTACTGCTAGATTTATTATTTATTTTAAACTAATTTTTATTATTTATTTTAATCTAACTTAATCCCCTGGGCCCGAGTTGGAAAACCCGAAGCATTATGACAAAAACTTTGACTTGCTGTATGTTCTGTGTTGCCATAGAAACATAGAGGAAATCTTGGCTGCTAAAGGAGAATCAGTCCGAAGAGTTCAAGGGGACGAGGCCCTGGAAATTTTTGCGGGGGAATCAATAAAGGAGGCGTCAAGAAATAATCCAGATGATCCGAAACCAACACATCTGAGCGATGATTCAGACAAAACATGATTGACATTTGTCAATTGCATCACTGGACATTTATTATTGTTATATTTTTCTTAATAAAGCATTAAAACAACCATCTAATCACTTTGGAGAAGTTGTTTTTAAGTGTTTGGTCCCCCCTTGTGGTCACTGCAACATTTTCACTTGAATGATATTTCTTCACTTTATCAGCGACCTTCGACTGGTAAACATGAATACAACTAAATCAATACTGTTATTGCAACACCTTTACGCTTTTGTTTACGAGTTACATATGTATATATTAATATATTTATTTTTTAAATATATTTTATTATTTTAAAAAAAGTTATTTTTTTCCCTTTCAATTAAAGGGAAATGTTTGTTCATTTAAAAAAAAGAACTTTAAATGAATCAAAAAAGCAGAAATACAAAATGTTTGAAGATGGTTTGATTACACTATTTGATTACAAGTTTCGTGGAGTTTGCGTAGCATGCTGTGACGCAGTCACGTTCAGAAGCGACAGCATATAAATAGAAAAAAAAAACAGGTAGAATGGCATCAACAGAAACATGCGTAGGATGGGCGGGGCTTAGCGATCGGGATAAAAAATATTTTTCCTACTTCAGTTCTATACAATCTATTCTCAGTTCAACATAAATTAAAGTTTCTCAGTATCATTTCTCAATTGTAAATTATTATCTAGACTGCTGAAGAAACATCGCATAGACAGGGTCACATGACACCTGTTACTTTTCTCAGCGCTGCACTAAACGGACCAATCACAATCGTTAGCAGTTACTACCACGGCTGCTTTAAAACCGCATTCTTCTGAAGCGGTTTCCACTCATATGTCAGGAATCAATCTCGGACATTTGTAGATTTAAAAGATGATACTTTATAATCTACAAATGTCTCCAGTAAGACAAAACACGTCATGACATTTGAATGATCCTCAATGGGGACTCGCCCTTCTGAGTCACCTAGCGCCCCCTGGAGGAACAGAAATGTCCCTTTTACTAACTATAGTACAGTAACATTGGAGTACTTATCGGCCGTGGCTGATAGTGAAACTAGGCGGTAATCGACCATACGCCGCCCAGACAGCCTCCAACTGATGACCGATCATCTAAAGAACGAGTTTATGCATTCACCCGGACTCCATACTTGAAGAAAACGCCGTTTTTGTTACTGTACCAGCATGAATTCAGCCGGACTGCTTTGTGAAACCGAGCGGCCGTGGCACAGTCCTTTCCTGATCGGGGTGAGCGGAGGAACGGCCAGCGGAAAGGTACGAAACACTACATGCATGATGGAAACTGATGCATATTGCACCAACTGTTTTCTTTTAGCCAAGTCACACTCAACATGTACCTCTTTTGTGCCTTAAATATATAGTGCATGTTTGCATTTCAGTGAAATGCATGCAAGAACAGCATGCAAAATGTAATTACGACAGGGAAATGTAGTCATTTTTCACAGATAACCTGTAGCAATCGCAACAGGCCCTTGTATTAACATCTAGTGTCCTCTTGTAACAGCATCTATAATGATATTCAGGCTGATGAAATTGCAAATAGACACTATTAGATTGTCAGTCCAGGACAGTAACGGCTGTTTTTCTCCTGTCAGTCCACAGTGTGTGCAAAAATCATGGAGCTTTTGGGTCAGAATAAGGTGGATCATCACCAGAGGAAGGTCACTATCGTCAGTCAAGACAGTTTCTACCGGGTTCTCACTCCAGAACAGAAGGCCAAAGCTTTGAAAGGCCAGTACAACTTTGACCATCCAGGTAAAAAAACAATAAGGAATAATTCAACCGTGTGTAAAGATGCTGTGATTTGATCTTTATGTCCTTAAAACACAAAGCCATTGCAAGAAAAGTTCAGGGAAACAGATGCGGAACGACATGAGGGTCATTAAATGCCGTTTTTAACCCTTTAGGCGCCAGGGATTTTTGGGGAAAATGCTGGATTTTGTCAAGATTTCAAAAGCTTGTGGTTTGAAAGGGGTTGAAGATAGAGATTTACTGTAAATTAGAAAAATGTTGGGCATGACCGAAAGTTTATGTGGGGTGTAAATATACTCGTCTAATTTGCATATCAATTTTGCGACTTTGGCGCTTAGAGGGTTAATGCACTATTAAGTTTTCTCTCTCTCAGATGCGTTTGATACGGAGTTAATGTGTCAGACGCTGAAGGACATCGTAGAAGGAAAGGTGGTGGAGGTTCCCACGTATGACTTCGTCACCCATTCCAGGCAATAAGACACGCTTTTCCCTCATAATGTTACGTCGGTCACTGACACACTTTCTCTTTATGTGTACTTTGATAGCGTGTGTTTGTCTGACTGTCGATTGTGTGTGTAGGCTGCCAGAGAAGATATGTGTGTATCCCGCTGATGTGGTGCTGTTTGAGGGGATTCTGGTGTTCTACACACAGGAAGTCAGAGACATGTTCCACATGAAGCTGTTTGTGGACACAGACTCAGACGTACGCCTGTCTCGCAGAGGTAATGCACAAATTATCGGTAAATCAAACGGATCACACCAAGTCATTTCTGTGCAGTAGAGAGAACCTTTTTATGTATTTTATATAATAATAATTTTTATAGCAAGGTTTTTTGCACTTTTTATTATTAAAATGCATTTTTACTATTGAGACCAGTTTTTTTGTGTGCTTGGAAACTGACACTTTTTTAGGATTCTTTGATGAATAGAAAGTTCAAAAGAACAGCATTTATTTAAAATAAAGTTTAAATTACTTAGTCTTTTGCAACATGTCTTTACTGACAGTTTTGATCAATTTAATGTTTCCTTGCTAAATAAAAATATGAATAAAAAAAAAAATCTACTAATCTTACTGACCCCAAACTTGTACATTTATTTCATTTAGTTTTCAGTCAAAATTTCATATCTTTAATTTTAATTTGATGGAAACATAAAATATGAATCACCCTAGCTGTATGTTGCCTGTATAACAGCATGTATTTTGTGCGTTTAGTTCTGCGCGACATGAGAAGAGGTCGAGATCTGGAACAGATTCTCACGCAGTACACCACGTTTGTTAAACCAGCCTTTGAAGAGTTCTGCCTTCCGGTGAGAAAACACACATAACAAAAGCTGAACTGACATTGGATAGTTGGGTTATAGTTATATAATGCATTCATGACATCTGAAATCTCTCTCCAACCTCAGACCAAGAAATATGCAGATGTCATAATACCTCGTGGAGTTGATAACATGGGTAAATATGAGCCAAAAGGCAATAAATGTTCAAAAATAAACCTTGGTTTTCTAAACTGTTGCTTCTCTTTTGTCTTTTGGATCTTCTTTAGTGGCAATAAACCTGATTGTGCAGCATATTCAGGACATCCTCAATGGTGACATCTGCAAATGGCAGAGGGGTTCTGTCAATGGACACGCCCACGGGCGGAGTCTAAAGAGGGGCGTGGCCGAACACAGCGAGAAATCTAGCGGAGGCGGGAGCATGCCGGTGAAACGCCCCCTACTGGAGCCCAGCACACGACCACATTAACACACAGAGAAGAGAGTCATACGATCAAAAAACCCGAAAGCTTTTTTTTCTCTGCATGCTTCCAACGCACACATCTCTGTCAGGCTCTCTTTTCATAGAATTAAAAGGAATATTTTTTTCCAAAAATTAGAATTTGATGAAAATGATCACACTCTCAGGCCATCCAAGATGCAGATGAGTTTCTTCATGGGAAAAGATTTGGAGAAATGTAGCATTGCATCACTTGCTCACCAATGGTTCCTCAGCAGTGAATGGGTGCCGTCAGAATGAGAGTCCAAACAGCTGATAAAAACATTACAATAATCCACACCACTCCATCAAGTTAATGTCTTGTGAAGTGAAAAGTTGCGTGTCATCAAGTATAATGGCTTTTTAACACCTGAAATAAAGTTTCAGTGCTTCGTAAGGGTGTTACTGCCTTGTCTAGATCATAAACTCCTGTTTGGTCAGGATAAGACGGGAAATGAATGAAGTAAAATACTTCTTGTGAATTACAGTGATAGTTTAGTATTTAAAATATTAATCTCACTATCACTTTATTTTTAATGTTCTGTATAATTTATGTTGCTCACCTCACTCTGTAATTTGTTCCTAAATGTGAATATTTTAAAATGGTTCTTTATTTGTAATCAGATTTTGCATTTTTCTTGTACAAACTGTTTTTAAACATTAAAGAGTACATGCTTATGTTACTAAACGTCTCTTCTCTTTTGTACATTTTACATTGTGTTTCATAAAAGAAATAGTGTCAGATAGAAGAAATAACGAAAATTCATTTCATGTATTTGTACAGTTTTTCATAGTACTATGAAAAGCACTATACAAATGAAGGTGATGATGTACTATAGTAATACATGGAAATTAGGGGTGTAACGGTACACGATACGGTTCACGGGGCAAATTCCAAATGGAAGTGATCATCCCTATCCCCTTGGAGTGGGGACTTTGGAGTGAGCAGGGCACATGTGTGCCATTATGTAGTAGTTTGGAATGCACTTGGCAAAGGGAGCGATGTCATTTCCTCATTATCTTCAGCTGGCATGTTCCCGTGGCAACGCAGCAAGGTGTCCGTCAGCAGATTTGCTGATGGACATTAAAAAAAATAAACATTTTATATTTTAAAAAGTTTTATATATATTATTTTTTTATATATTATATAGCATTTTTAACAACTTTTTAAAATATAAAATGTATGTTTATTTGCAACAGTTATGCTAACAACAATAAAAAAATACATTTATGACATTAAAACAGCAAGATCTGCTGACGGACACCATGCTGCGTTGTCACGGGAACATCCCAGCTGAAGATAATGAGGAAATTACGTCGCTCCCTTTGCCAAGTGCATTCCAAACGACTACGGCCCTGTCCCAAATGGCACCCTAAACCCTCGCGGTCTTCCTCGGAGTCCGCACTTTCGTGACGTAATACCGCTTTGACTGTCCGGTAGAAGTCTGCTGCGGAGCTCGCCCCAGTGCGGGCTCGGCAGAAGTGCATATTGAGGGCGCATAACGGCCGCAAAGGGGGTGCTCGCGAGTTCAGTACACAATACGTCTACCGTTACACCCCTAATGGAAATACCATGGTACTTAAATGACTATTTACACGCAAATACCATTGTGTATGTCCGAGAAACATGCTATTAGTTCAAGGTATGTGGTAGTATTGTACCATAGTACTGATTCTGAATTTCCAAAAAGAAAAAAAGAATATCCACAAAGAAAATCATGGTATTACTATAACGTGATAGTACCATGATAGTAACTTGATACAGATTGATTACCCTATTCATTGATCATGATATTTACATAATACTCCCAAGATACACTATTGTTTAAAGGGGTCATATGATGCGATTTCATTTTTTCCTTTCTCTTTGGAGTGTTACAAGCTCTTGGTGCATAAAGAAGATCTGTAAAGTTGTAAAGACTAAAGTCTCAAATCCAAAGAGATATTCTTTATAAAAGTTAAAGAGTCAGCCACACCTACCTAAAACGGCTCGTTCGAACACGCCCCCACATATCTACCACACTATGTGGGAAGATTTGCATAACACCGCCCAAATGTTCACACAAAGAAAGAAGGAGTAACTTTTATTCTCGCTGTAGTATTAAACCATATAAAACGCCGCCATGTCATGGAGACACTGTGTGGTTTGCTGCGAAAGAAAAAGTACTTTGTTTGGCCTTCCAAAAGAGGACGATATCATTATATATATATATATATATATATATATATATAGCTCCAGCCTTATTCATAAAGCATGAACAATTTTCTTTGTGATTTGTAAAGCTTTTTTATGCATTGAATAATTTAATGATTTTCTGTTTGAATCTTTCATAAACCATTTTCATGTAAACTTGTGAAAAAACTGCATAAAGGCTTTATGAAAAATTTAAATTTTTTTAAATTTATGTTTTTGTTTTATGAATGTGACGCATTTTTCCGCTTCAAATTAGGATAAATTTAATTCACAGTACAACAAATACTACCATTATATTTGTACCTTACAAATGCACTTTACTTTTGAATGAGTATTGATTTTACTCATTAAATTGATTTTAAATGAACATTTATATTTTTATATTCATGTATTTTTTAATATAATAATAATTTTTGGCATTTTGCAAGCTACTGAGAATTGGGAAGAGAAAGAAATGTGCATGAAAAGAAAAAGTCATGAAAATAATGTCACAATGTACATTTTTCTTCTTTTTTTAAGGTAAAAAAGCAAGTTTTTGACAATTTATTTGGAAAATCGAGAGGCTGTCAGCCATGTGATGGGGTAAACAGTTATAATGAGGGGTGCACATGATCACACACAAAACAATATAGCAAGATGATGTGAAAAATTAGTCCAAACGTCCAGTTCATTCTTTAATTTTCAAATTAATATATTCCATATATTCCATTACTCAACGCGTCTGTCAAAACATATTCATTTCAACAGATCAGTGAATATTCCTTATAAAACGCTTATAAGATTGCACACATGTCTGCCCGTTTCCCAATCGACCCATTTCCAAACGGGCGAATCGTAGGTTGAATCAGACCTTTGGAAGGTCAAACGGTACGTCCGAGCGGGACAAACAAACACGAACTCACTCCATCAGGCACAGTGTATTAATATCAAATGATCCAAGCCCTCTTAGAGCGTGTCTTTCTGTACAGCCACACATCAACACACGCAAACATGGAAAGTTGTGAGGATTTCGCTTTATATCACAGCGTTGGGGTCCTCTCGAGCCCTCTGTGCGCGCGTGAGTGCATATCTGTATATCTATACTGAATCGGGATTCCCCTCGTGAGTTTTTAAAGTCAACAGTCAGGGAAAAATACTGCCAATGTCTCAGTTTATTGGTGCAAATAGGAGCTTGCGTGTGTCGGTTCAGCTCCAGCTCCATTAAGAACTCTAGCGTGAGTGAAACAGCCTAGCGCGGGTTCCCAAGGTTCTGCAGGAGGTTCAGGTCTCACCGTAAATTGTCTCTGAGGTTCTAGATTTCAGGTTCTAGGTCTTCTCCTCGCGCTCCGTCCTGCGCCGCGAGATGTTTCGTGGTTTGATCTTGAGCGAGAGCTCCCATAATGCCTCCTCTGCCAGGTGATCGCTAAAGTCGTTGAAGAATGAGACGATGTCTTCGTTCCGTTTCAGTTCGTAGTGTCTACAAAGACGATTAAAGATAAAAATTAATAATGGAACCAATTTTTTAAATCAGTTACTAGTGAAATCTGCAACTGATATATGAAATGTGACCCTGGATCACAAAAGCAGTCTTAAGTCGCTGGGGTATATTTGTAGCAACAGCCAAAAATACATTGTATGGGTCAAAATTATCGATTTTTCTTTTATGCCAAAAATCATTAGGATATTAAGTAAAGATCATGTTCCATGAAGATATTTAATACATTTCCTACTGTAAATATATTAAAACTACATTTTTGATTAGTAATATGCATTGCTAAGAACTTCATTTGGACAACTTTAAAGGTGATTTTCTCAGTATGTTAATTTTTTTGCACCCTCAGATTCCAGATTTTCAAATAGTTGTATCTCAACCAAATATTGTCCTATCCTAACAAACCATACATCAATGGAAAGCTTATTTATTCATATGATTTATAAATCTCAATTTCGAAAAATTGACACTTATGACTGGTTTTGTGGTCCAGGGTCACAAATGTATATACAACATTAAATATTAATCAATAATCAATTTTCTAATAAACTAATTCATATTAATGTGCATAAATAAAAATGGTACACATTAAAAAACCGCATAGTTCCAGCTCTAAAATATATGGGGGAAAAAAAAGAATGTTTTGGTAAATCATAGTTATACATGTTTATCTTATTTCGACTTTTCGAATAGTTTTTTTTTCTGGCCATAATCATTCATAATTCTGATTCTTTATTTTCGTAGTGACTCAGTATCTCAATTTTGAATTTCTATGTCATAATTATGCCTTCTTATGTCAATTTTGACTTGGTGGAAAATTACTGACTTGGTCATAATTATGTTTTTTGTCAATTTCATCATTTAATCTCATAATGACTCAGTATCTCAATTTCGACATACGTCATAATTATTTTTAATGATAATTTTGAGGTTTTATGTCAAAATTTTGCATTTTATGTGATAATTATAACTTTTTCATAATTGTTTTTGTCAATGTCTTTTGTCTTTTTATCTCTTGACTCTTGTATCTCATAACTTTGACTTATGTTATTTTCATGTCAATTATTACTTTTTGTCATAATCATGGCTGTCATAATTGTGTCATAATTATGACTGTCATAATAAATATGACTGCCATTATTGTTTGTCATAATTTTGACTTTTTATCTCATAATGACTTATAACTTGACTTATAACTGTTTTGTTTTTTTTACTTTTTATGTGACAATTGTGCATTTTCTGTCATAATTATGACTGTCATAATAGTTTTTTTTTTTGTCATCACTTCAACTTTTTACCTCATGTTAATTATTTTTGGGTTCAGTATCTCAAAATTATGACTTTTATGCAATAATTATGATTAACTAATTAATTAAATGATGTTTGATTTGACCACGGTCTTTCATGCCTCGTTGCTTCATTCTACAAGTCTGTTAGAGCAAAGTCTACGGCAGAGTTTTGGACTGCAGCTTGAATCACATGTAATCTAATCTCATGTTCGTCAAACGCTGGGTTTCAGGCCAGCAGATTACTCACACTTGCTGGAAGCGTCTCATGCTGTCCAGAATGTTGAACTGCTGCCAGCGCTTGGAGAAATTCACTTTACCGTCAATAAAATCCGGGTTTCCGAGGTGAACGAAAGTCAAGTCCTGTAGGATCAAACCCCTGTCAACAAAACAACATTATTAGCAAAACTAAAACATGGAACATTAAACAATCTTCAATAACTGTCATTGTATATATATATAATTCACATCAGATTAATGCAGTTTTGAATGTTTATTTTTATTGATACATTTTTAATGAGCTATATTTTAGTTTAGTTGTTTTCAGAAGTGAAATGAGTTACTGTTTAGTTTTAATTAATAAAGTCAGTTTTTGTTGAAATTCAGCAGACGTGTAGAAAACATCAGATGGGCATGTCAGTGTTTGTTATTGGCAACAAAATCTATTAAAAATCAGTTTCAGTAAATAAAATAAAATGAAAAAGTGGAAAAATAAGATGGAAAACTAACTGAGAAACTAAATGAGAAACGTTGCCTTGGCAACCAACTAAAATAAGTTTCTTGAAGAAATAAAATGACTAAAAATGACTGAAATAAAAATAAAGCTTACATTTTTTTTAAAACCTAATAAAAAATGACAAAAGCACAAAGCAAAATGACTAAACTTTAATCTAAAATTAAAACGAAAACTGAAAATATGAAATTAAAAGGTCATTTAAAATATTAATAAATACATAAATAATACTAAAACAACACTGGTCCTTAAAAACAGTTTGTTGAAGAAATAAAATTAATAAAATGACTGAAACAAACAAAGCTAAATAAAAATATATAAAAAAAAATTATAAAAATGACAAAAGCACAAAACAAATCTACTAAAATTTTAAATGAAAATATAATAATTAAAAGGTAATTTAAAATCATAATAAATACTATAATAATACATAAGTAATACTAAAATAACACTCGGTCACTTATTTTCATGCAGGTCAAAATTCAATGTCATGAACCTCACAAAATTAGTCAAAGCTAGGAATTTGTGCTTCTCTGACTCTCAAAAGCTGCGAAACGGGCAGATTTCACCAGACAGTCCTTGGCACTAGACAAGCCGTCTTTAATGAGCACAAAATGCTTTATTTGCCGATTCATTATTTAATTTCAGTTCATTTTCTGACTCCTGTTTTTTATTTTAGTAGAGTTTAGTTTTGTTTTACACACAAACTCACAGGTATGGTATGCATGGAGGCTCCACTTCTGCTAGCGCCGCTCTGTACGCTCGGAAGGACGATGAACTGTCAATCAAGGTGCAGTACTCCTCCAAACCCTGGAAACACAGAGAAAGACGAAAGACAGTCTTTTCGTATTTCATATAATTGGCTACTATTGGATGATTTTCTTCAGTTGTGTTAGGTTTGGCAGTGAGAAGGAAGTCAGACTGTTGTGACTGACCTCAGATGTCTGTTTCTGCCATTCCAGTCGTCTGATTGGTGCAGAGTCCAGCGCCGAGAGAATCGCCAAATAAGAGTTGAAGTTATTCAGTTTCCGCAAGTGCTACGAGAGAGACAAAACCATTAAATCACTCAGAAAACACAGAGAGTGATGCATTCAGAATCACCCCACAGCCACAAATAGAGCCTAAAGCAGTTTAGAGTAATTGATTGTGGATGATCGAGATTTTGGCGTGGTAATGTTCACATGCGTGTGTTACTCGAGTTACCTTCATGATTTTGATGAATTTGAGCAGCAGTTTCTCTCTGTCCTGAGCTTTCTCCTGCTGGATGATGATAGAGCGCACCCTAGTGGACAGGAGGAATCACATTTCAGTACACACATGGACGACAGAGATATTGAGCGAGCATAGGGAATATGTAGTAGGGCATGAGGGTGGAATATAGGGTTACAGCTTGATAAAAAACTATTGTCATATCATATACACACAGAAACTCAAAATTCTTGATGGCAGCCAGTCAAAATAAAAGTTAAAGGGGTCATATGACGTTGCTAAAAAGAACATTATTTTGTGTATTTGGTGTAATGCAATGTGTTTATGCGGTTTAAGGTAAAAAAAAAAACATTATTTTCCACATGATTAGACATGTTTTTTGATTATTAATATTTAATTAAACCATTAACCCATTATAAATTAATCCAAACAAATTCAATGAAAAAGACAGAATTTGGGAAAAATAAAAGATTTTTATAGGGCTCAAAAAATTTAATTTTTGTTAAACCTTTAATAAATTGCTTTTAAATTGTACAAGTCTCATGATTTCAATTACTTAATAATGCTTTTTGATTAATATTATTGAAACGGAAAACGGAATCCAGAAAAATTAAAGCAGGAAAAATCTAATTTGGGAAAAAAATACTATACAATGGATTTCATAAGGCCCTATACGTCTATATTATGTTTAAGAGAAATTACAACAAAAAATGTAACTTCAAAATTAATTTACACAATTCCAGACCCCAGTTCTTCCTCAGAAGTAATCCTTGTATCAGCCTGGGTACTTGCACACAACTTGTGTTTGCTGGCAAATTGAGCGTAAATCTAGCCAATCACACACAAGCATGCTGTTTTAAGCATGCTGTTTTAATATTTTTTTGTGCAATATGCATATATAGAAAGCATGCGTCATTTTGAAGGAATAGCAGGTATCAGTAAATATGTACCAGTAGCTCATGTTGTTAAAGTGCTCTGTAAACTGGGTCAGATTTGGACTTTTCTCTTCATTCTGTTCCTTCGCCCAAAGCAGCACCTCAGGAATCTGAAGACAGAGATGACAGTGAGAACAGCAGGTATTACTTTTTACACTCACAAATCTCAAAAAACTTTTTTCCATTACTATATCAAGTAAAACGGTGTCTGTGTGTGTGTGTTACCTCAATCTTGTAAAACAGTTCTGCATCCAGCAACGTCAGCTGATGATTAGACATGTTTTTTGATTATTAATATTTAATTAAACCATTAACCCATTATAAATTAATCCAAACAAATTCAATGAAAAAGACAGAATTTGGGAAAAATAAAAGATTTTTATAGGGCTCAAAAAATTTAATTTTTGTTAAACCTTTAATAAATTGCTTTTAAATTGTACAAGTCTCATGATTTCAATTACTTAATAATGCTTTTTGATTAATATTATTGAAACGGAAAACGGAATCCAGAAAAATTAAAGCAGGAAAAATCTAATTTGGGAAAAAAATACTATACAATGGATTTCATAAGGCCCTATACGTCTATATTATGTTTAAGAGAAATTACAACAAAAAATGTAACTTCAAAATTAATTTACACAATTCCAGACCCCAGTTCTTCCTCAGAAGTAATCCTTGTATCAGCCTGGGTACTTGCACACAACTTGTGTTTGCTGGCAAATTGAGCGTAAATCTAGCCAATCACACACAAGCATGCTGTTTTAAGCATGCTGTTTTAATATTTTTTTGTGCAATATGCATATATAGAAAGCATGCGTCATTTTGAAGGAATAGCAGGTATCAGTAAATATGTACCAGTAGCTCATGTTGTTAAAGTGCTCTGTAAACTGGGTCAGATTTGGACTTTTCTCTTCATTCTGTTCCTTCGCCCAAAGCAGCACCTCAGGAATCTGAAGACAGAGATGACAGTGAGAACAGCAGGTATTACTTTTTACACTCACAAATCTCAAAAAACTTTTTTCCATTACTATATCAAGTAAAACGGTGTCTGTGTGTGTGTGTTACCTCAATCTTGTAAAACAGTTCTGCATCCAGCAACGTCAGCTGATCGGCGATCTCATGACTGCGGAAATCATGCAGCGTGCCGGGCCTGTGGAGAACGAGCTGATTAAACACACAGACAAACCCGCACAGATGAGAACTGCCCCGATGACCCCTGAACTTTGACCTTTACCTGGCAGAGACGCCCCGCGCAGCGAGAGGTTTCAGCATGTGCATGTGTCGCAGGAGCCTCTTCTGTTCCACTTTATCGAGGACGTTCTTTCGCAGGACCCTCGCCAGACTCAGCTCTCCATTACAGACCAGCCGGAAGACCAGATCCATCAACTGCCGCAGGATGTCCTCGGTCAACTCCACCAGACTGACACACAGACAACACCAAACTTGAAGAAATTGTGACAAATATATCGCTATTGTACAGTAGAACATACTTTACATAGTAATAATATTAATATTTTTTAAGGAATATTGTATAATTGTATAACAATAATAATAACAAACCTCTGTTTTGCATCACTTATCTGACAAAAATAAAAGGAATTGTTAAATTTTAATTTGATTACATTTTTAAAATATTAATTAATTTAATGTTTGACGCATTAATTTGAATACCACCATTTTGATAATACATTTTAATTAAATTTTAAATCCAGAAACATTACAACAGCCAACACAGAATTTCTGGGGGAAAAAATAAAAATAAAAAATAAAACTTCAAAGGGCCATATTAATGTTTTTTCTTTTTCTTTCTTTTCAACACCAAGAGGTCAATCAATCACACATACACTGTGTTCAAACGATTGGGGTCAGTAAGATTTAATTATTCATATTTTTATTCAGCGAGGACACATTAAATTGATCAAAAGTGAGAGAAAAGACATTTATAATGTTACAAAAGATTTCTACTTCAAGTAAATGTTCTTTTGAACTTTTTTATTCACAGTTTCCACAAAAATATTTTGCAGCACAACTGTTTCAACATTGATAATAATCAGAAATGTTTCTTGAGCAGCAAATCAGCATATTAGAATGATTTCTGAAGCATCATGTGACACTGAAGACTGGAGTAATGATGCTGAAAATTCAGCTTTGATCACAGGAATAAATTACATTTTACAATATATTCACATAGAAAAAGGTCCCTTTAATCAACATTGGTTTGACACATGGTCCACTGCTGCAGAACAGCCAAACTTTGACTCAAATATTACCTCTTCCCAAGTAAACTCCTCATTGGGTGATCTTTCACCCTCCATTGTGAAGGTTTTCCCTGTTCCAGTTTGTCCATATCTTAAACCAATAAGAAATTATCCATTACATAAATATATAAGATTTTTTTTTTTTAATACCATGCCAGCTTTTTAGCTATTCTAATGGAAAAAAATATAACTTTAGTTAAAATGTAGAATAGAAACCAAATAAAATTTCTAGGTCCAAAAACTCAGAATAAAAAAGTTGAATGATTTGACATTTAAAATACAGATACTCACGCAAAGACAGTACAGTTATAGCCCATGATAACTTCATCTAATATGGGGCAAACCACACTCCTATAAACGTCAATTTGTTTGGCAGAAGGACCAAAAACCTAAACCAATTGAAATGACAAATTTAATGAGCATTACTACACAGGAAAAAAATAATTAAATGACATTAATACTCAGGATGTGCGTGGAAAACAAGCCAAACACTCACCATGTCAAAAGTGTATGCTTTTCTTGCTGCTTTGTCTGTGGCGCCTCCAGTACGGACTATCACCTCTTTTCGGTTCTGGTCACATTCAACAACTGTATGAGAGGCAGATTTACGCTCCACTGTGTTGAAGGGTCTGTGAATCGCACATCAGATATGAGAATGGTATAGTTATTCATTTCCATCTCATAAATACACACAATTTTATTTAGAAAAGAAAGAAAAAGACAAAGTAGAACAGCCGGAAGTTAACATTACACTAGAAAATAGATAAAAATAAACATCCTATTCTAGGCTTTTCGGCTAAAACATCAGCACATATATATATATATATATATATATATATATATAAATAAAAGACACAAAACAAATAGGAACATTATTTAAATTAATCAATTAATCATTTGATCTAGTACATTGAATAAATTCCTGAATGAACTTATTATCATCAGTCAATTTTGATCAATTTAATGTGATCTTGCTGAATATATGAATATATTTTTAAATGATTATGAATAAATTATTATTAATTCGTTTAAAAAAAATCACCAATCACCATGAACTTGTACATGTTTATGACATGTTGCTATTCATGTTTAAGTCCTTAATTGTGTTTCTGGCAGATAAAATATTGCGTTTACTGCAAAAATAAACTGAAAACATTTTCTTCTTTAACTTATTTTCCAGCTTCAACTTAAGTTAGCTACCTTTTGTTAGTAGTAGCTACATTAAAAACAACAACAACAACATGCATTGACTCACCAGAGTTCATCCACGACTCTCACCAGCACAAAGAACGTGTTTTTACTGACGCGCTTCCTAAAGGTGTCTGGACTGTGACAGAACCGAGTATATGTGCAGCGCAGTTAAGAAAAAACACACCATGCAAACTGACTGCTACTAACAGATAAAAATAAACCACACAGTAGAAAGGATATCTGTAGTGTAGTTTTTTAATGAGGTCTTCAGGCGTTATGAAGGTTCTGTAGGTGGTGAGGAAAGCCTCGCAGTACAACACCAAATCTACAACACAAACAGACAAATATGATTACTATGCATGCACTCAAGATATACAGCAAACCTCTATCACACAAACACTGCAGGAATCAATCAGCCTACAGACACTCTAATGCAAATTATAACAGAAAACATACTGACTGATCGAGCTTCATATGAAGAAAGCATGTGAATTACCTTTGCGGTCTGTTTCTGTAGCGTGAACTAACAGTATATCACCAGAGCCGGCTCTCACATCAGGACCATCATCATTCTATCAGAGAGAGAGAAATATTACTGCAGGCAACTGAAGTCCGGCTTCCCATCGCAGCACTGCACCAGCTGACGTCTGTGTGTGTGTGTGTGTGTGTGTGTTTTAGACTTGCATCAACCACTACAGAATTACTCTCTAAACACTGGAGGAAACAGACAAAAGCTCTGACCTTGTCAAAAAACACAATACATCAGATACACACATGCAACAGATTTCCAACAGAACTCTGTTAGCTTAATTCCTCTGTGATTCCTCGTTCTTTACCAATAACACAGCATATTTTTAACTCAAATTAATATTTTTTTTCAATCTATTGATTTATCTGATAAGCCATGTAATAAGCAGAATAATGAACATGACATGCAGAATTAATCCTACAGTGATTTTATTTTGCAGTTATGATTGGCTGACTGTACATCACATACATAATTATGCTAATTTGATTGTCAATTTACATACTATTTGTGCCTCTAGAGTTTTGTCATCTGTAAAGTAAGTACTAATTCAGTTCTAAACAATTTTTGTTTAACCAATGAATCTCCATGAATTATCAGTTGTTTGTGGTATGCCCTCGCATAAGACCAATTTCTATGTGATGAAATTGTTTATATCTTTGCATAACATTTTTTTTTTACATTTCTATGACTTTTAAGATTTTAAGAATTTTCAAAACTTTTCCCGAAGTGGAAATTTTAAAATATGAACATATTGAAATACATGCACGGTATAGCATATTTAAAAATATCCATATTTAAATGAAGCATACATGGATAAATAAATAAATGCATTAAAAAAAAAACATAAAACATAAAAATGCATGATAAAATCAATTACAAATGCATAAATACACAAATAAATCCATGCATAAATAAATGCATAAACAACTGCATAAATGCATGCATAAATAAATCCATGCACAAATGCAAAAATAAATGTTTAATTAAATAAATGCATAAATCCAGGCAAAAGTGGACAAATAAATGCACAAATAAATTCATGCATCAATGCATAAATAAATAAATGCATAAACAAAAGCATGAATAAATAAATACAAATAACCAATCAAATCAATGTTAATATTCCCAGGTTTATCATGACTGTGTTCATCCTGGCTTTTGGTTTGAGCTGTTTAAACAGTATTATTACCTCTGCTTTGAGTGTGATGCGGCTCATAATCTCATTATGATCAATGAGGGACAGTTCATCAACATCATCGATCTGACCATGACTGGGTTCCTTCGGCCTGTGAGCGAGAGAAAACATATCACAAGTATTTACATAAGTAAACATATCACAAGTATTTACATCTCTAACCTGTCCATATGACAGCAAACACACACGTACAAAGACTGGAGTTCATACCGGTCCTTAGACAAGGCTTCCTTGCTATTGGAGGTGGGTATGTGAGGGGTGTGGTCCTGAAGCACATCGTCACATGATGAGGGGTCCTGAAGAATTCAGACAAATGTATAATTGCACTCCAAACACATGCACACACAGCTTAACGCAATGACACGCATACTTACAGTGCGGTGTGTGTTTTCTCCATTAGCCTGTGTGGAGGAGTACAGGTTCACATACTCTCCCTCACCGCCTTCATCCACACTTTCACTCTAGAGCAAAAACAACAGGGACAACCGCCACAGATCGGTCAGACAGCCAGCAAATATTCACCATCAAACACACCATGTGAACGTTTCTCATGACATACAGGAAGAATGTGAATTCTGTGTTGCATTCTGTGCAAAATACCATTTTAATTACCATCAAATTACAGATGTCTCTTTTATTCACTCAGAAAACAAATTATATGACACAGAAATTACACGCAGTGTCTATTGAGCACTAGATGGCGCTCGTTTACATTATTTTGCACAATGTAAATTCACATTCACAAGGACCTGCACATAATCTGACAGTCCACATTGCATTTTCAGGAAAATTAGAGATAAATTTAAAGGCAATCATGCATGTGTGCCTAAGGTAGCTATGCTTTTCAGACAACTGCAACTCCTTTTGGAGACATCTTTCGTGGTAAAAAGTCATTCATGCTTTATTTTTAATTCTAGAAATGCAATACATAAAGTTATGTAGTGATTATGGTTTGATTCTAGTGGTCGACCGATATGGGTTTTTTGACAGCCGATACCGATGCCGATATCTTGGAAAGCAGGGTGGCCGATGGTCGATATAAAGCCGATATAATTTTATTTATTTTAATTCATATTTAAGAAATTTGAAATCATTTGAAAATGGATTAAAAAATAAACGTGTAAAAGAAACATACTTATATTCTAGAAGACAAAGTATTTTTCACAAATAAATAAATATTTAATACAAATATAATTAAAAAGGAAGTAAACACTGTAACCAACAGGGCACTCAGTATTCTGGGAAGTTTGTGTGCATTGGGATTTGGGAATCATGTTTTTTCAAATAAAGCCAAGGTAGCACTCATTTTACATACAGCACACAGTGAAAATGACATGAATATGGCAGTGGGCAAATGCATAAAGCGCAGCATAATTTGAAATCACAAGTTTAAAGTTTGTCGATCACGCGTCTCCAGTGAAGCTGAACTCTCCTCCTGTCCGCATTCAATTCACACGGACCGACCGTCACAGAACACGTGATCATGCAGGCTACAAATGCACACTTCACAAGATCTCAACTAGATTCGACTAAGTCTGCAAGGTTTGTGAAATTAAATGTTCATTAGTCATTCAAAAATTTGTTTAAATTATAAAAAATGCGTATTTGTGGAATGCTGATGGCAAATGAGAAAGTATTATAATGTTTGCCTTTCTATTACTAATAATATTAAAGCAATCGTTATAATACTTTTTTTGTATACATTTTAATTCCTTTATTTAACAGCTTTATCTGATTATTAGCGCCGTCAAAATAAAAGTCCCGCTTTGAACATATCGGCCAAACAGAAAAACTTATTGGCCGATGCCGCTATTTGAAAAATGCCAAATATTGGCCGATATATCGGTCGACCACTATTTGATTCATTTAAAATTCAATAAGTCCATATTTATATAACTGCTAAACATGTGTGTGAGTTTTTGAGGGTGTGTTTACCGCAGAGGTAAGAAGTGAATCAGAAAGAGAAGACTCAGAAGGAAGACAGACGGCCAGAGAAACCAGAGAGCTGGTCAAGGACCCATTAGAGACACCCCCACCATCTAGAGCTCTGCCGGCATTGGTCAAACCAAACAGGTCGGAACTCTGCGATCGGTCAAGACAGAAGAAAAGAGAAGAAATGGGAGAGGAAAGATGGAATCAGAGGAAGTATATGGAAGAAATCTGAAAAGGAGGAAAAAGATCGGAGAACGGAGAGGGAAACATGTTCCATTTTGCGTAAAATACTAGGACAGTGAGTTATAACTATAAAGAGAAAACCTCAAACAGACTACACAACACAACACTGGACAAGTCAAATCCTGGCTGAACTTCCGGATGTTGCTCAGAGGGATTACAGCACCTGCAGGGACTCGCCCGGATCACCAACAACATTCCAGATCATCCCATTACACACACACACAGCAAACATGGTCCAACACGTTTCCCTGAGAGATCGGGATGAGCATCCCCCATTCTATTCTGTCTGGGACATTCCAGCATGTAAGCATTCCACAGAGACTCAGAGGAGGGAGCGAGGAAAAGAGATAGAAAGAGAAAAAAACTTCCATATGGTTTCTCACAATCTTACACACACATATACACACACACACACACACACACACACACACACACACAGATAGAGGTCACTTACTCACCAACATGTTGAACTCTTTCCTTAGGCAAACACACACGCGCTCACATAAACATCATATTGCTTCTGCTCTGACCTCTAAGGTCAGGGGTCAAGAGCACAGAACATTCCGGGACAATTCCCAGATTCCGTTATCATCACAATCTAGTCCCTAAAACTCATCACCAGGGAAAAGAACTGCAAATAGCACCTCGTGATAACCATCAGTAATAACCAGTGTTTATTATATACTATTATAGTGTTTGAGTTAGCTTTTATTTTTATATTTTCAGTCTTCATTTTAAGTTTTAGTTATTTTATGTGCTTTTGTAATTTTAATTCATTTTTTAAATAATTATAATTATTTATAAATATAATTATGTAACTATAATTAATAATTATATTTATTTTAAATGTAAGTACTTTAATGAAAATGTAAAAAAATACTGCCTTGGCAACGAACTGAAATAAAATTAGTTTAATTTAAATTTTATTTTATTTTAGATTTATTTCAATTAACAAAAACTATTTTTTTATAGTTGTAGCTAACAATAACACTAGTAATAATAAAAGACTCTCTGAAGTCCATTTTCAGTGTAGCAGTTTTTAAAAAGCCAAGTAAGTCATAGATCAAAAATAAATATAATAAATACATTTTATAAAAACTATAAAAAGTTTATATAATAAATAATAAATACATTTTATATAAAACTATATTTATGCATTTATTTTATTTTTTTCAGTGAGGACAGAAAAATTATTAAATGCTGGAAACATTACATGTCATGCCTAGTGTTTTTTACTAGGTGATACTATCAACAGTAGAATCTGAAATTCTAGACAAAATATCACAGCTTCATACAGCATAAATAGACTCTGAGCTGATGAGGTTAGACGCACTGCTGAAAATCTCTGATAAAATCTCTCATATAAACAATATAAACAATTACACATTCTGAATGATCTCAAGTCTAATAAAAAAATAAAAAAAAACTCTAGAGATAACAAGATACTGTTAAATAATTCACCTTGTGCACACAACCCAAATTTATGCCAAAAATCTACATTTTGACTACATAAACCACCTCTGATGCAAAATCTTCAAAAAACAAACAACTAAAAAAATAGTGTCAAATGCAGCACTGGAAGTTACTGGTGAAATCAAATGCAACTGGAGGCCAGAGTTAGTCAGTACAATAACATATATCCGGGGCATCCATGAGCACAGACCCAAAACTTAGGTTTAATGCTACATTAAGATTAAACAGCATTTTGATAAGCTCTGGACTTAAACCTTAAACCCAGATAAACAGATAAATGAAGATTAGATAAGCTTTTAGACTTAAACTTTAATTCAGCTCCGGTCCAAAAAAAAAAAAAAAACCCAAAAGGGCAAAGTGGACTCACAAACTCCATAAGTCACATCTGAACAGTGGTTTAATAACCACCCCAGAGAGACGTGTGAAAATGAATGACAAAACCATATGAAGAGCACGTGTGTCCAAACCACACACAAAATGACCAGAACACACTGAAAACAGATGATATATAAGCAAACCTACATTACACATAATACACATAGCTCATACAACATGAGTAGAAACACATTTCTGTGTAAATTACTTGTGATTCTTTATAAGAATGAATTTAATAGCACAGAAATGTATTCTGCTCAAGAATGACACTTTAATTAATTGTTAAAATTTGGATTACATTTAAAAAATTGGACTGATTATTATAATTTTTTTAAAGGGGTCATATGATGTGATTTCAAGTTTTCCTTTCTCTTTGGAGTGTTGCAAAATAATGATCTTTAAAAAACCATCATATGACCCCTTTAAATATCTGAAGAGAGAGGATAAAATCTTTTGTAATCGTTCACATGCATGTTACATTCCTGACTGCTGACACTCACCACAGGTGTGGTCAAAGAGGCGTGGCCACTGAGGAAGGAGTTAGACACTGATAGGCTGAGACCAAGAGCAGGCTCCGCCTCCTCCGCAAGCCCAGCAGGAGGAGGGAGAATTGAAAAAGAGGAAGAGGAGGAGGATGAAGGAGGAGAAGAAGTGTAGGAGGCCTAGAGCGCAAGAGAGAAACATGGGACAGGAAGAAGTGAGACAGAGAAAAGAACAAAAAAAATGAAATGAGGTTAAAAAGAAAGAAAGGCAAAGTGAGTTATATCAAAAAGTAGAAAATGATTTAAAGGCAACATGAAATGTAATGCTTTTACATTCTTTTTTGAATATACACCATTATCAATATATGATGTAATTATGTATTTACATTTACTTTGTATTTGATGTTTAAATAATATTATTTGTATCTTTCACGGATGTAATAACTTTAATTTATTTAGTAAGTAAGTAAATCGGGTCAATTTGGATTTCTATGTTGCCTTTAAAAAAGAAATTAACAGAATTAAACTTTCATTTTTATATAACATTCTTTTAGGAAAGGGATATATATATATAATTTATGTAATTATTTTTATAGATTTTTATAAATTTGCAGCAGCAAAGAAATGAAGAGGCAATGTGAAAATAAGAGAAAGATGCTGCTGTGGCACAAATTTCCCACAGCATGTGAGTTCTGGCTTTGGAACCCAATCTAATCTGTATCTATTTCACAAAAAGCAAAAAAAACACATAGTTAATCCGTATTTTCCAGTTGACTTTACAGTGACCCTGACGTGGCCACCAAAACAGTCACGTGTTGCCTAATCTAAAGAAGCTCAGTTTGACCTCTGACCTGCTGCATGCTCCGCGCCCTCAGGCACTCACGCTCATGCTCAGAACTCACCAGCTGTCTCTGTTTGGGAGGCAGCGCTGGCGGAGGGACGGGTTCGTGGACGGAGTCCGAGCTGCTGTAGGAATCGTTGAAGCCGTAAACCTCCTGAAAGCGCTTGTTCCTCCGCTGCTCGTAAATACTCTCGTTCTGAGGCGTCTGATAGAAGACGGACGGCTGCGGTTCAGAGTAATCCTCCACAAACTGCATGTACTGGAGGACTACAGAGAGAAAAGAGTTACACACATGAAATAGAGCCATTTTCTTGATTTCTATTTCACAATAAAAAAACTACTGTATTCTTTTATTTAGACCTATGAAAATGCAGATCCTGTTGTAGATAACAGTGAAAAATCATATCAACTTAAACTGAAATAACATCTTGCGTTACAGTAATTACATGAGAAAGAGTGTTTTGGTACTGAGAACTGACTAATTCATTTAAAAATATTAAAATGATCTGGCAATGCATAAAATCTTGAAATGGGCTTAATTTTTCTTATGCAAAATATAATATTTCTATATGTGGTTTTGAAATCAGTGTTTATAATGAAGTTTTATTCTCTCCTGTAATGGTATTTTTTCAGTTTTATGTGCTTTATTGGCCTGACAAAAAGTGTACATTTTATTTCTAAGTCAGTGCAAATAAAGCAAAATAACAAAAGTGCAAATGGCAAAATAAAAGTAAAAAAAATATATATATATTTTTTTTATTTATTATATAATTTTTAAAAAATCCTTTGCTACGTGTACTGCGTTAAGCTAACTGAGACTTGTTATAGCACTTGTATATCATTGCGGCGGGGGGAAGCACGCTATTGGTGAGGGGCGGGGTCCAGTACTCCAGGGAAGCATGATTGGTGACGGGAGCGCTGAAACGCGGGCGGGTGGGGGCATGGGCGGGGCTTAACGACTGAGACTCCCCGTGGCATTCTGGGAGAGGGCTCAGACTGCTGCCAGTGCCCGTCGGAAACGGTAAAGGCTCGTTTTCGGATAGATCCTGATGCAGGAAGTCATAATCGGGATCGTATCCCTCTAAAGACAAAGAAAGAGAGGATCATATCCATAAGTGTTCAAAAACCTTCAACTTTTATTCGTAATAGAGTTTGCATACCTAGTGTTTCACAGCTAGTGTTGCGAGAGCACTGGCCGCTGTCTCGCTCCAGTGACGAGAGCTGCTCGTCGGACTTGCTGAGTTTTCCAATACTGTTACAGGGAGAAAGACGAGGAGAATCCCCGCCGTATGACTGGCTCCCACCGGAGAAACGCCTCTGGAGGAGATCCACATCAAACTCCTGCTGCTTTAAACACAGATCATGTGACAAAAACATCGTCGCTCTAGGTTTTGACACATCCATTGTTTTCTAATAATTCTCTGAATGCACACTGTAATGACATGCAAAACTATTATATGCGGTTTTGAATTTTGCATGTCTTTATGAAGTTTTATGCTCTCTGTTTTTAGTTTAAATGAGCTTTATTGGCATGACAAAAACTGTACATTTGTATTACTAAAGCAGTGCAAATCAAACTAAATAACAATAGTGCAAATGGTAAAATAGAATTAATGTAAATGAAAATAAAAAATCTAAAATTAAAACACTTTGGCTGTTTCATGATTTCCTGTGTACGCAGATATTTCTTGAGACGAGGGAAAAAAAAAAAAAAAAAAGATCGGATAGGGAAAGCTCTGGCTTTGTGTGGATGTAGCCTTAGTTAATGATCAGAACACCGATCAAAACACCATTCAATATTACACACTTCACTTTCAAGTTAAGAAATCAGCATTACACTTCTTGTTGTGGTTAATAAATAATCAATAATCAGGATTAGGCACGGTGCAAAGGTCAAGGGTCGTGCTCAGGTGCTGTACCTGTCTAAGAGCTCCAGGAGGCAGGTTGAGACCACATGGGACTCGACTCATCGGCGCTACCACGGCAACACGTGTGGGGGAGGGGGCCGACTGTCGCTTCTTGGGAGGCAGAGCGGGCGGGCTACGGCACAGTATGCAGAAATATGCAAATGAGCTCACAAGTATGAAACAAACAATGAAACAAGGCCAAACGAAACAAGCACAGACAGTCTACACACAGTTAGTGAGGGTCTAGCCTGGAATTTAATTGGACACACACACAAACGCTAACACACACATAAAAGTAGCACAGCGGTGGAATGTGTGGTGGGTGGTGAGTTCGGAACTTGGGTTTCCCTGACAATTCTTTACACTTCAATGAAGCTCTAGCGGGTAACCATGGCAACATTCGAATAAACTAATCATAGAACACCCAGTGGGAGGGATTAGAGCGGGATGCAGCGCTAGTCAACAATCCTGACGGAATGCGCACAGGATTCAATTTGGAATTTTTGGAATAATTTGACAAAATATGTAAAGGATCCAAATGGGAATCAATTAGAATCTTCTAAGGTTTAATTAAATACAACTGAATAAACAGAAATTTTAACAGGAGTTCAAGAATATTGTCAGACTACTAGACATTTTAAGGGATAGTTCACACAAAAATTAAAATCTGTCATCATTTACCCTCAAGTTGTTCTAAACCTGTACGAGTTTCTTTCTTTGTTGAGCACAAAAGAAGATATTTTGAAAAATGTCGGTAACCAATCAGTTGATGGTAGCCATTGACTTCCATAGTATTTTATTCCCCCTACTACGAAAGTCAATGGCTACCGTAAACTGTTTGGTTACCAACATTCTTTAAAAAGATCTTTTTTGTGCTCAACGACTCATACAGGTTTGAGGGTGAATAAATGATAACATTTTCATTTTTGGGGGAACTAACCTTTTAATGGGTTTATTTTACAGCATTTGAAAAATCCTGAAAATAATCTTTTGATGTACTAAAGGAGAAATGTATCCTATTGAGAATTATGATATTCCTATTGGGACTAAAACTGAAACTAAAACTAAAACAATAATCGTTTTCATGAAAATGTCAACTGAAATAAAAGAAATAAAAATAAAAAAAATATTTCAGCCAGGTACCAAGGTAATATTTCTCATCTTTATTTAATTATCTTCATGTACTAAAATAACTAAAACTGTAATAAATTAATAAAATCTATAAAAACATACATATAAAAAACAATATATACTAAAAATGACAGAAACGTAACAAAATTACAAATTTTTTTTGTAAAATTAACATAAAATGAAACTATTAAAATAAAAAAACTGATTAAAATATTAATAAAACTAGAATAGTATCAATGATACTAAAAAAATTTGGTGAAGAAACAATTTTCACTCAGACATTGCTGGTAAATTTCACAAAAAAACATGTTGAATTAAACATGAAATTTAGAAAAGTAAAAACACTGAAATAGTATTTTCAGTGAAAAAAATATATAATTTCTGTTTTATTTACAACTTTTTACACTTCTACATTCACTTGCGTGTTATAAAATATGCCCATTAGGATCCTACAAACTATTATAGAAATTCCATTCACATTCTTTGAGGATTTACAGACTAGTCCTCATTGGTCAGCCATGCAAATTCACTGCAATCAGGCTTTCCAATGATTGGCCGTCACTCTGCAACGAGCAATCCAATTGGATGCACACTGCCACACAACCACATGCAGCTAAGTGCCGCCGTCCAATCAGGGAGGCCGAGGGGTGTAACTGTGTTGTGTCAAAATGCACACAGAGAACACCATTGGCTAACGTACGTTTCCATCGCAGTGGCCCTCCGCTGCCCGGCAACAGGATCGGAGCACAACTGCATCCTGTTCCTGGCCCAGGACAACCAAACGATCACAGAGTACAGAGAAAGAGGATGAACAAACGATTCCAGAAAAATAATGCACAAAAATGGATGAAAATGCAGAAAAGACAAAGATGATGTGTGATTGAAAGACACAAAGAAGATTGCGAGAAATACAGATACAGTGGTTGAAAGAATCACATGGTACATAACAAGCTAAACAGACATTAATTAGAATTGATGCTATATTTAATTTTACGCAAATGGAAATGAGGCTGTAAGGGGATGGAAGTACAGTTCATTCAATACCTCACGCTGAGTTTAATAATGGCTGATACTGATGAAAAATGATGCAAAACTGAGTGCAGGTGGCTGATGGCCAATATAACACCATTATATATTAAAATATTAGAGACACACTGATAATAGGTTTGACATTTTTACAGATATTTACAGTATTCCACTTAATCACTTCTTTAATATTGGGCTTTCTACCAAAATTAGAACAAAACAAAAATTCACACACTGAGAAAGACATTGTGAAAATAAACAGCCTTGAATAAACATATTGCCAATAAAATGGGTTAAATTACTTATTTTCTGACTGTGCACAATATTATTATTGTAAAGTAGGCTGTTCTACTTCAGAGGTTATTGATGAATGATTTATTTTTCACAAATGAAGAAAAAAATCATTAAAAACAGCTTTGCATATAGATAGTTACATTAAAAAAGGCTATAAAATAACTTGACATGGCTATAATTATTAATAATTATTCATATTTAAAAATTATAAATTATATAAATAATTTGATTTAACAATGCAAAATAAGATGTACATTAAATTTTTTTATTAAATTAGCATGTCATAATATTAACCGAATTTTCATATAAAAATAAAATATTTTATATATGATATTGAACATTTGAATCTGAAAAAAAAAAAATCCCTAAATATCAGTCGATTTATTGGTGCATCATTAATAGAAAATGTACATTTACACAAATTTCTATTGCAAAAACACAAAAATTATGAGAATTAAATGTGACCTGCAGAAGTGTGAGATTTTGAGAGTTTTCAATGATGTTGAATTAAATATGCTATGTACTCTGACTTAAGTAAATAGCTACCATGATTTCATACACCCTCCACACACACCTCTTCTCATCAGATGGTAAAAATCAACTCACAACCATCCATATGTGACCTTTGCAAGTGTGTATGATGCAATTTTACTACTACGTGTCTCTAATCACAGACAAAAAGTAAACGGAAAAACAAACTTCTGCTTCGGAAGCCAAGCGACACAGAGAGAGGATGCTGTTACATGTGTGTGTGTGTGTGTGTCGGATGTGTTCTCATTCAAATATATTTAGATACTTGCTTGTGGAAAAAAGCAGGTTTAAGAATGAACATGACTCATCTGTGGGAAATTACCATCACTAAAGATACTACATACTGCAACTGCCTAGTACATGCTAATATACTTCCTGAGTATACAGTTCAGCACACACTAACTAGCGCACACTAAAGTACACTTGATGTTCACCCCATCAATGCATCCTACACACTACACAAGTTTACCTTAATCTGTCAGCTGTAAAGGAAACAGTGAGGTGTTAAATGAATTGGGACACAACCAATACGAAGGCCTGTTTGGAATGGCATACTGAACTAAAATTCAATATGTATTCTGGGCAACTTTCTGTATGCATGGGATTCTTCAATGAGCTACTACATTTACTAGAAAGCAATCCCACAATGCGACAAGCTCAATCTTTTGATTTCAAGTGAGCTAAATGAACCCAAAAGTAGTATCTACTTTAAAAAAAAATGTTTTGTGAAACTATCATTTCTTTTTTAGTTTTCTAAACCCACAAACAACAATACTTTCATATTTCTAAAGCCATGCCCCTCACCTGTGCTCTGCCAGTTTAACTCCGGGTAGAGGAGGTTTGGGCGGAGCAACCTCTTCCTCTGACATGTCAGTCAAGCTGTCAGTGGGCGTGACAATGGGTGTGGTCTTACTGAGGATCGCCTTCTCTCGCTCGGTTAGAGGATTTTCACACACACTGAGATAGAGAGACAAACATTATTAACGGTCACTATGCAAAATGGGTAAATTCATATCGGCATTTACGACTGTACCTGTCCGTTTTGGCCACAGGAGACACTGGTTTGCTGGGGGACGTCGGGGACGGTTGCTCCTGTTTCTCTATAGTGAGTTTCACCAGCTCCTGTTACAAACACACACCCTCGGATTATAAATATGCCTGTGTTGTTTTAACCTTGTCACATGCACTTCTCATCCCCTCACCTTCACACCATCCAGCACAGCTTTGATCACCGTGGTGACGGTTGCCACAGTGTCCTTGTCGTCGAGGTCGATGCCCTCCAGCATCACCTGGTCGGACCAGCGAATGAGATTCGCCAAACTCTGATAGACGCGGTTATGACAGGAGGACACTGCCGAGCTGCGGTTAGAGAGATGGATTTTAATTTAAGAAAAATGGAGTGAGGGCTGCATGCAAAGAAAACCATGGTATTAGCATGGTACATATCGAAATACCATTTATTATTGATTTGTTAATGCTGGTACACTCACCTGTGCTGTATCCGAGCCTCTACATGCATCACAGGCAATATGGCTTCCAATACTTTACTAGCCGAACCAGGAAGCATCTGCAAAACCTTCGTATCGACGTTCATCTTGTCCACAATCGTCTTAAAGTAACGTAGAGCACTCACCACCTCCTTCTCCTGTTCCTCCAACCGACTCACCTTCTGTTGAAAGACAGAGTGGAAAGCTGATTTTTAAGGTGATAGAGCAGCAATAGACTTAATGTAGAGTTGAAACAGAGCAGTCGTAGTGTTAATATACAGCTAAGAAGCTGTTGATTCAAACTTTACAGACTAACATGAGGGTGAGTTTGGAATAACATGAGGGTGAGTTTGGAATAACATGAGGGTGAGTAATTAATGACAGAATTTTCATTTTTGGGTGAACTAACCCTTTAAGAGGGTATACAGTTAATGTGCACTGATGTAGAGGGAGAGTAAGGTTACGGTGGAGTTCTGAGGGTGTAAAGTAAATGTTTACTGTGGTAGAGCAGCAAGAGATTTACTGTAGATTCAAAGTTGATGTTTGCAGTGATAAAGCAGCAACAGAGTTACTGCAGAGTTCAGGTAGAGTAGCAGTAAGTTTACTACAGAATTGAGAGTAGAGAGTTAATATTGATATAGAGCGACTGTAGAGTTACTGTACAGTTGAGAGGGTTTTGTTTAGAGTTACAGTAGAAGTAGGATGGTGTAAAGTTAATGTTCAATGTCGTAGAGCAGCACTAGATTTACTGCATAATATTCATCGATACAGAGCGACTGTAGAGTTACTGTACAGTTGAGAGGGTTGAATTTACAGTTACTGTAGAAGCTGGAGGGTGGAAAGTTTATTGTGGTAGAGCAGCAGTAGATTTACTCCAGAGTTGTGAGTACATAATATGTAAAGGTGTTACATAATATTCATTGATATAGAGTGACTGTAGAGTTACTGTACAGTTGAGAGGGTTGTGTTTACATTAAGGTAAAGTTCTGTGGGTGGAAAGTTAATGTTCACTGATAGAGCAGCACTAGATTTACTGCAGAATTAAGAGTAAAGAGATTATCATTGATATAGAGTGACTGTAGAGTTACTGCACAGTTGAGAGGGTTGTATTTAGCAATGGTAGTGTTAGGAGGGTGTTTACTGTGATTGAGCACCACTAGGTTTACTGCAGAATTGAGAATAGAGAGTTAAAATGTATTGATATGGAGCGACTGTAGAGTTACTGTACAGTTGAGAGAGTTTTATTTAGGGTTACTGTAGAAGTAGGAGGGTGGAAAGTTCATGTTTAATGCAATAGAGAAGCAGTAGAGTTACTATAGAGTTTGAAGTGTGGAAAAAAATAATATTTATTAATGTAGAGTTACAATAGAGTAACAGTAGAACTCAAAGGGAGTGGATAGAGTTGCTCTACCTTGTTGACAGGTTTTTCTGGAGTCGTCACCGTAGGCTCTGGCTGGAGCTGTTTGCTCTTCTTAGATGGAGTTCGTTTAATCTTCGGGGAATGAAATTTCATCAATTTCATTGTGAAAGAGGAGAGATGAGACTTCTGGGATTCTGGAAAACAACAAAACAAAGGATAAGTTCACAAAACAAGCAAACAAAAGGCATAAAAGAGTGATGCTTCTCATCAAAACATTTTTGTCTGTCACAGACCAAAAAACTCCAGACAATTCAGTAAATTCTGGCTTCATCTCCGACAAACTCACAGCAATGTTTTGGTTATCAGAGAGATGACAGATACGTTTAGAGGGACGATCTGTCACTGAAAGAGGAGGGTGGGATATTTACAACCTGCAATCAATGTAAGATCAGAGTCATTTTATATAATCAACACAATTAAACTATACAAATAAACATACACAAGCCTTTCTGGCGATAAACATCACCAAACAAACGTTCTCCCACAGGCAATTACATAAACTAGAATCCCCGTCTGTGGGGTTTTATCATAATTGGAATTTTATGGGCCATTATTATAGAGAGAAAGAGAGAGAGACACTGCACATAAGCAGCTGGTGTAGTTCTGAATTTATCTCCCTGTTCAAAGAAAGATCTGCTGTTAAAAAATACTCTCACATGATATGAGATGCTCAATTCCCATTCACCCACAGACACAAACTAAGCAGCATAGCTCATTCAAAAAATCGTTATGATTATGACATTACAGCAATGAGGTCATTAACATAAGACTGCCCAGATTTACACAACAATTACGCAGTATTTAGGAACTTCAGCCCATTGTGAAAAATAACAGTGAGAAGTATGGCACTTTGTAGTGTTCAACATAATAGAGGTTGAAATCTTAAAGGTACAGCAGCAAAACTCGGTTTAAAGTGTGTAATTTCTAGCATTAACAAACAAAATAGTCAAAGAGGGTGGAATATGGTCTTAAAAAATCCATTTATAACTGTTTTGGTGCAAGAAACCTAGACTGACATTCAAAAAATTAAGGAAGATTGTATTTTTTTAAAATGTGTGTTTAAGTGTGTACTTAGTACGGAGACCCTGTTGTCATACAAACTTTCTCAAAACACATGCACGCACATTTGAACTCTCGACCCCTCTTGAGAAAAAAACACTAGACCCAGCAGTGCGTGTGATTCTGGGGGGCAAAAATGCAGGAAATTACATGTCATGTGTGTGTTTTGGTGTGTATATTGACAGCCATTGCTGCAGAAAAGGGCTCTGCCTTTCCGTTCAGAGCGTGCTCAGAACAATGCCTTCTGGGTAAAACGGAAAAGTCGTATTGTAACTAACATGGGTGGAGCCATTATGCTCTAATACACACACATACAACTCTTAATTACCCTCACACACACACACACGCATGGTGGGTGTATTAAGGCCTGTAGGCTGACAGAAAAAGCAGTGGAGCGTGGGTAATGTAGTAGTTTAACAGTAACCACAACTAAAATCCATACTACAGATCCATATTACACACCAGCACTCACCAGTCAACCTCTACAATACAATAATGAGTGTGTAAGTGGGTGTGTCACACAAAGTGAATGTAAATCCATTGTTATTCTTAATTAAAAAGCATAACAACAATAAAACAGTAAGATACAATGACAAACTAGCTTATAAAACGTTTATTAACAAAAACAAATAAGGCGAGGCATGGCATACACCACGTGCTGTATTATATACCGACCAGGGGTGTGAAGTAACGAATTACAAATACTCACGTTACAGTAATTAAGTAGTTTTTATCAGTAATTGTACTTTTTAGAGTAGTTTAAAAATTGTGTACTTTTACTTTAGTACATTTGAAGTGATGTATCGGTACTTTTACTCCGCTATTTTCTACAGATCCATATTACACACCAGCACTCACCAGTCAATCTCTACAATACAATACTGAGTGTGTAGGTGGGTGTGTCACACAAAGTTAATGTGGTTATGACTCAGACCAATTATTGTGCAATTAAAAGGATGATTTTACATGCAGTGATGACTAACAATCACTATTATTATAGTATCATTGATACACTATAACGTTTTTGTTAATATTATGAGTTTTTTTTAGTTTCCATTGCCATTTAAAATGTAAGTTTTAGTCATTTTTAGCCTTTTTCTTTTTTTTTTTTAAATAAATGTTTTTTTTTTGTTGTTTTGTTATTTTGCAATTCAGCTTAAACTAAATAAAATAAGAAATGATTTTGTGGCATCTAGCTGAAATAAAATAAACTTAAGTTC
>NW_015628031.1:719468-719753 GCF_001515625.1 Sinocyclocheilus rhinocerous
ATTGCGTAGTGTTAACTCCCGCAAGTGCCACGTTCGGTAAATTCCCACTCACTTATGAGACGCGCGATCTGCGCTGCCTCGTCTCTCTCTCGCGTGCGTTCTGCAGCAGTCACTTGGATAAGTCGTTGACTTTTGATGAGTTTGAGCGCGTGATGCGCGCTCTGAAAAAGTGTGTTGGAAACACAAATTGAGGACCAAATCTGCACCTTATTGATGACCCGTGGCGTTAATATACTGCATCTGTGCCAGCGCGTGATGTAATAAAACTGCAGCTCGTTAATAAAC
>NW_015628031.1:720746-721685 GCF_001515625.1 Sinocyclocheilus rhinocerous
TAGCTGAAAAAAAATAAACTTAAGTTCTTTTTTTTTTTTTTTTTTACCACAGTAAACATTCCAAGAAACAATTTTTATGGTTTTAGTTTTAGTTATCGACAATAACCCTACAAACAACCGCCAGAATCCACAGAGTATCTTTCATATACTACAATACATTTACATTTTTGCATTTGGCAAACGCTTTTATCCAAAGCGAGCTACATTGCAAACAAGAACTCAAACCAGTTTCTAAACTCTCAATGGTTTAGTAGATTAAAACAATAATTAGTGTAAAAGATCAGAAAGCACTGGATCAACAAGGTTTCATCTGCAAAACTCCTTAACATTACAAAAATTATATTAAGTTAAAGGAGGGGTAAGCGATTTCTGGTAGCCAATGTTGACATTTGAAATCACAAAAACAAACACGCCCCTACCCCAAAAGGGTCTCGCCCAGTGCTGTCTACACCATAGATACTCATTATAATCAGTGATGCTGTCTACACCATAGATATATATACATATCTATGGTCTACACTGGATGCGGCGCGGCACGACACGACAAATCCCCGACAGAAAACTGCTGCTGCGTTCTATTCATGACGTTAGGGATGTAACGGTATGAAAACTATCTATATCGCGATTATAGTGACCAAAATGATCACGGTTCTCAGTATTATCACGGTATTGTTAAAATGTGCTGGAAATGTTCAAAAAGTACATTTAAAAATCAACAAACAACAAATAAAATGAGTTTTTGTTTGCATAACTAAAACAATAACATTGCCAATGATGTCCGACGTATTGACACAAATTTCAAATGATTTTCAGCGGTCGCATTTCGCATCCAGTGTACTAGACAGACTTTAGCTGTTGCGGCGCAGACACAGTGTTACTCACCTAACGAGAAGAAACAAAGCAACCTCGGCGTCCGATCGCAGGCCTTCCGCTCCTTGA
>NW_015628031.1:721715-723641 GCF_001515625.1 Sinocyclocheilus rhinocerous
TCCTCTTTTGTTTTTTTATCCGCCATCTCTATCTTTCTGTCGTCGCTGGCTAATGTCCCCCCTGTGCACTGAACTCTCTCTCCTCCACATCAAGAGTAGACACGCCCCTTACTGCTGATTGGCTACAAGTTTGTTTTGCTATTCGGCCCGAATCAGTTTTCTAAAGCGTTTTTGAAAAATCGCTTACCCCACCTTTAAAAGCATAATTTTTTGGTTTAGTGCATATATTATTATAAAACACAACTATTACTGTTGTAATTCATTCATTCATTTTTATAGCCAGAACTATCACTGTCTTAGCTGACGATAGTTGTCATCCAAATAATTTAATTAAATTTTTTGCTGATGACACTTACAGTATAAGCTTAATACACATTCATCCTACGAAAACATAATCATACATTTTATTGCTTGATTCTTTAAGGGACAGAATGACATGAATAATAATAATTTACATATGTAAAAAAAAAAAAAAGAAATTACATATGACAGTTCTAACAAATTCATGTGATTAGGAAAGATGCAAAAATGGTGGAAGGCCTAATTGAAATGCATTATGGGTAACCCTGATGCTGTGCTTTAAGTCTGAGTAAGTGACTGAAGTCAATGAAATTCCACTAAATGCAGAGTATATCAACAGACAGGCTAAAGTACTGCTGTGAAAGTTCAACTGTAGCACACACAACTGTGGCGCTCATTCCACCTGAGGGAGTGTTTTCACTGTCTTTAATGGAACGCTGATGATATAGATTGGTGGAAAAACAGAGAGGGAAGCATCAGATATTAGCTATGTCCTTCAAACCATGTCCATTACAGACTAATGAATACACGTGTCTAAACACACGGGCAGTCGCTAGAAAAATGAATTCAGGAATAGGAAGCCATGCCCAAATCCTGCATCACTTCCTGTCCAGCGACCCCACAGCAGCGGACTACATTCCCCGATCTCCGGTTCAAGGTCTGTTTCGTTATGTAAGCATGAAAGTACGCACACACACACATACAATTACTCCTAACTCATGTCACCTGCAGGTCACAGCCACCACTTCCTGCTTTGGCCTCAGACCTACCCATCAACTTCCTGTCTGGCTCCAGCGAACAGGAGCACTTCCTGTGCTGCCCATCCTCTTTACAACAAAGAGCGCAGAACTCTGGAACACTGAGTCATGGATAAAACACACACACACACACACTCCTATCTAGGGCTGCACGATTAATCGAATGCGATTGTCATGCGCATTTTGATAGTAATGCCAGTTCTGTAATCAGCAGGAAATCATCATCACATGCTTTCAGATGGAGCAGAATTTACTACACATAGCCGTAGTTCACTGACAAGTTACGCAAAAAAAAAATCGCAGACGATTTTATTGCACGATTCTGAAATCGAAGAAATCGTTTGCGATAATGACAGCTGTTTGCATAGCTTCTCAGTGCACTACGGCTGTGAAGTAAATGCTGCTCCATCTGAAAGCATGTGAAAATACCACATTTAATAACATATTTTTACTCCAAACTCACAATCCAAATTAAACCCTGCGGCTTGTGACGACACATTGATGTCCTAAGACACGAAACGATCGGTTTGTGCGAGAAACCGAACAGTATTTATATCATTTTTACCTCTAATACACCACTATGTCCAACTTCCTTGAGCGCGCGCACGGCATCCGGTGCGTGAGGTGCGTACGCGCTCTGGCGTAGTTTACGTTAATGTTACGTTACGTTAACGTTAATGGGTGTTTTGATATCCAGCCGAAGAGCAATCAACCATAACTTCAGGTGAGCAGGCTCAGAAGTTGGGAATACGTGGAAAGTCACCACTCCCGAATGAGTTCGCGCGAGAGAAAGGAATCTTTTAGTTTTAAGTCGGTTTGAACAATCCGGATAAGCGCAAGTAAGTACCATTTTGATTAGCCGTTGTAC
>NW_015628031.1:723850-726618 GCF_001515625.1 Sinocyclocheilus rhinocerous
GTAATCTTTTAGTTTTAAGTCGGTTTGAACAATCCGGATAAGCACAAGTAAGTACCATTTTGATTAGCCGTCGTACCTACAATGACTGTGCACTGTGTAAACAATGAGTGACGTATACGCGCGAGAGATCACTTCCGGCGCTTGCGTAAACTACGCCAGAGAAGTTGGACATAGTGTTGTATTAGAGGTAAAAATGATATAAATACTGTTCGGTTTCTCACACAAACCGATCGTGCCATAATTCTGCGCGCGAAAGATCATATTTTGAGCGCACAAAAGTGCATTTTGCACGCGCGCAGGGATAGTTCACCCAAAAATGGTTAATGGTCAATGGTCAAATTATGATTTTTAACTCCAGCCGTTGCAGTCTATCAGTCGTATCACGTTGAATCAATGAAAGCAGTTGAATCTTCTGTTTATTCAGCTGCAGCGATAGGCATTTTCTGGGTTTCTTCTGCGAGGCGTATTTGGAGTTTCAGCGCGAGAGCGCCCTCTGGCCTTTGGATGGAGATTTACTGCTGATCACAGAACCGTGCTTCACTGAAAGAAACGCATGACAATCGCAGCTTCTATCGAATCGCGATCTCGATTCAATTTCGATTTATCGTACCCTACTCCTATCTCACATTATACATTATGAATTTAGTAAGTGCTCGTTTTTGTTTGTTAAATCACAAAATTTAAATAAATATTTTTTCACATATTACAGTCAAAATTATTAGGTATACGCTAATATAGAACTTTGTTTCTATTTTAAATAGTTCTTTCTAAGCAAAAATGATTACTAGTAATCATATTTAAAGCAACTAATTTCAATAAAGCCCTAAATATAAGTTTTTAATATTAGCAGCAGTATTTAAGTTTGTTGCCTTTAAAGCTATTCCATAATGAATACAGATTCAACATTCAATAAATACAAACATTTAATAAAATTCAAAACAGACTAAATAATATTATATTTACATAACTCTATTAAAGATTCCTTAAGTGTACTTGTGATAAAAAATTTAAAAGCTACATTAATTCATTAATTCATTAAGTTTTTTCTGGGTCCATCTTACAAAAAAAAAATGTCCCTCAAAGGTCATCATCTCGTTAAAGTATAATACAAATACAATAAAAATACAAAAATGCTAATACTAGCAGTAGTTAAGTGCATTTACTAGCCTTTGTTCATGCTTTAGCTAACATGTACTAACAATGAGCAAAAGGTTTTTTGTGCGCAAAATAATTTTTTATTAATCGTTGTTAATGTTAGTTAATAAGTCCAAGTACAAAAGTCCTTCAAAGTCTGTTCTAATAAAAACTGTCTCTTAAAGTATAATAAACAGACAAAACTAATACCAATATATGTATACAAACAATACAATCTATACACAAAAATGTATACACGATAACTAATAATAAAACAAAAAATAATTTAACTAATATATCAATATGGTCACAAATATATTCTGAATATTGTGATATTTAAAAATTCTATACTATTCGGATAAAAAAAAAAAAGGCATGAATTCATGTCTGAGTGTGAAGCCTCTTTATTGTGAGTTTCAGAAACATAAGTAGTGGGTGTAAACCAGATAATTAGTTTAAAAGGGATAAAGATACTGACAGGTAAGAATCAGAATCACTTGCACATGAGTGTAAATTTGCAATATGATCTTGATAACATGCTCTTGTGAGAGTGAGCATCTCAGATGTAGGCATGAATCTACCCACACAATCCGACAGGAAACGCTATCAAGCGAGTCATAAATGAGCTGCGAAGACGACAGGAGGAGGAGGTGAAGTGGGTTACTGGAGCAGACGTGATGCGCACAGACTTACTCAAGTGTGTGCCGCCAGCCGAAGGACAGCAGACAGCGCACAGAAGACTTATCTGAACACGCTTACTAGCCCGGTTCGGAAGAGTGTGTGTGTGTGTGTGTGTACAGGATTTAGATTCAGGAAAGACAGTCTCTGTTTTCACGTGACAAATGCAAACACATTTCCTAATCTAACCATCATCCTTCACACACACAGACACACAGCAGGGCTCCAAAACTAACAATAAAAGACATCAACTTTCATTTTGATGTCACAGGGTTGTTAAAGGGATCGTTCACCCAAATATTAAATTCATTCGTGAGTAAATTATATATTGGCGCATATAAAATAAAGATGTAATATGATTCCTGAATTCATTTAGTAAAGAATAGTGTGGAAAATGTGCTTTGTTACTAACAAAACTTTAAAGGGTTAGTTCACCCAAAAATGAAAATCTGTCATTAATTACTGTGACGAGTGGGGGCGGGGCCGAGAGCCGTGGGAACGGAGCGAGGCCGGTGGAGTAATTGATAATGAGCGACACCTGCACCACTCACCGGTCTCGAGTCCCACGGAGGAGCTCCGGAAGGACAAAAAGAAGAGCTACGACAGTGAAAGATGAGCGAGGACCAGGCCTGGACTTTATTTTGTGTTTTGTGTGCGGCAGTCGTGTGCAGGGGCTGCCGCTTTACGTTCATTTTGTGTTTGTTTATTTTATTAAAGTTTTGTTAAAATGTTCGTCGGTTCCCGCCTCCTTCTTCCCGACCTACGAACTTTGTTACATTGGTGCCGAAACCCGGGAGGAAGGAGGGACACGCTGTCAGAAATCCCTCGCCGCTGTGGTGAATCCGCGGTGCTATCGAGCATGGCGGAGCAGTCTGCCTCCATGGAGGCTTGAGGCGGTGGGCTGGAGTGAGTTGCCGGGGGGGCGGACGAACTCGCTGCCGGCCGCCTGGGATGTG
>NW_015628031.1:726925-739958 GCF_001515625.1 Sinocyclocheilus rhinocerous
TGAGGGTTCTCTGACCCTCCCATAGACAGCAAGGTAACTACCACGTTCAAGGTCCAGAAAAGTACCAAGATGATCGACAAAGTAGTCCGTGTGACATCAATGGTTCAACTGTAAAGTTACGAAGCTACGCGAATATTTTTTTGCGCAAAGAAAACAAAAATAACGAATTTATTCCACATTTTCATCTCTACTGCGTCACTTTGGACCCGTGTTCGCGACAGCATCATGACGCAAGCGTGTGGCGGCGCCGGCACTGACCCAGATGTCTATGGGAGGGTCAGAGAGCCCTAAGATTTCATCAAAAATATCTTAAATTGTGTTCCGAAGATGAACGAAGGTCTTACGGGTTTGAAACAACACGAGGGTGAGTAATTAATGACAGAATTTTCATTTTTGGGTTAACTAACCCTTTAAGTGTTTTTTACATTATACATTCTAAATTAACTTGATGTGACAGTTTGGTGCAAATGAAACAAAAAACTAACTGTGGAAACAGTGATACACTTTATTCAGGATTCTTTGATGAATAGAAATTTCAAAAGAACAGCAAATGTTTGAATTAGAAATGTTCTATAAATTTAAAATACAATTTTACTGTCACTTCTGATTAATTTAATGTGTTTTTACTGAATAAAAGTATTAATTTATTCTTATGAAACTTTTGAATGGTAGTGTATACATTATGGTAGCGTATAAAATATTAGCTAGCACAACTGTTTACAACATTAATAATAATCAGAAATGTTTCTTGAGCAGGAAATCAGCATATTATTAGAATGATTTCTGAAGGATCATGTGACACTGAAGACTGGAATAATGATGCTGAAAATTCAACTTTGATCACAAGAATAAATTACATTTTACAATATATTCAAATAAAGAAAACTTATTTTAAATTGTTACAATATTCTAAAATGTTACTTTTTTTTTTTTTTTTTTATCTAATAACTACAGCCTTGGTGAGCATAAGAGATTTCTTTCAAAAGCATCAAAAAAATATTAATTATTCCAACCTTGTGACTATGTATGCTGCAATATTAAATAAATTACAATATAAATATCAATATGCATGTTAAAAATCTCAAAAGACTTTTTTTAAATCTGTGTTTATCTGTATGGCTCAGCCATGATTAAACACACAGACATCATCCTCTGATCTAGAGTTCCACATTCCATCAAACACACACTGCGGTCCTGATCTATTTCTGCCCTTCTGCTTTACGCAATATCACACAAACACACACACACACACTCTGACTCTGTTGCCACGGTGACATAAGCAAAGTGACACATGTGATTGACATGTGTCCGCTGAAATTAACTCCTGTCTCCTCTCTGAGCAAGTGTCACTAACATCTACGACACAAAACTAACTCTTAAAGGAGCCACAGTCTACACATTAGAATTTCATTTCATCCTCTTCCTCCAATTACAATTCTACTCAAAGTTTCTTAGTCTAAATGTAGTTTTATATAAACAATTAAACGCTAAGATGCTGTACAATAAATATGTTATGTTATGCAGGCTGATATATGTTAACGTATTTAGCTATACATTATTAGAACTAAAACCATAAATAAACATCTGCAATTACTTGAAATAAAATGGTAACTAAAATAAAATAAAAACTTTAAACTTTATTTCAGCTAGTTTTCAAGGCAACATTTCTATTATTTTAACTTGATGTACTAAAAGGACTAAAACTGTAATAAAAAATTAATAAAAAATATTTTTTATTATAGGCATATTTAAAAACAACAACAACTAATAAAAATGACAAAAAACAACAACAAAATCTTTAACTAAAATTAAAATGAAAGAGAAAATATAAAAATAAAATGTAATTTAAAATATTAACAAAAACTATAATCGTATCTCAATGATACTAAAATAACACTGCTTTTAAGTTTGTTGCAACATTTGCTAATCTTCCGATTTCAAAAAATATATCAATAAATGTTAAAAATAACATGAACTTAGATAAATAAACACTATAGAATTATGCACTGTACAGACATTCATTCATGTAAACTAATGTTAACAAAAGAAACTACTGTAAATGAAAAAACAAACAAACATTACAACAATTCCTATGAAACGATGTGCAACGACATCAAATAACAACTGTGTCTGCTCATATTTTTCCCATAATGCAACTGCACTATTGTGCCTAGTGACATTTCAATACAAATTCTGTTTTGGAAATATCCAATAAAACCCTGAACCTGACGGGAACAAAATAATGAAGGTGCTTTCACAAACTCCACTTCAGTCTGCAGGCTTTCTGAGAGCGTTTGTGTCTTTGAGACAGTCAAAGTGTCAGGTAGCAGACAGACTGTACGTCAGGACTGATGGGGTTTTAATAGTTTCTGTTTGGTAAACACAGCATTACGCAGCCTGAGAGCCAATGACAGCGCAGCAATGGGAGAAATGCATGAGGATTATCATTTCCGAACGCAAAACACTCGTTATCCTTCACTCGCTATCTCTCTCACACACACAACCTTCTCCAGTATCCTGTTCTCAAACACTGTTCCGGCTCTAAACTCTCTCTGTCTGGCCTTGGATGATATCTAATAGAATTTCCGGAAGTATTTTCCCCATTCATTTTCTCCAAGAGCATTAAAAAAAAAAATCATAAAACTTCAATAAAGCATCATCTGCCTTGAACCAAAGCAACAGCACCAAGATTAATGATCACGAGAATTCAAAATAATACTATGCAGGTCAAAGATGAGACATCCCAAAATAACAGAAGTGATTTTATATGCATAAAAAGCATATTAAATGCAAGTCAAGTCTACTGTAATGTTTCAAACAACGTTTGTGAAAATGAAATGTCAAAATATGGATTATATCGTCATTCAGCATAACAGATATATTTATGTAAAAATGTAACCGCATATTCTGATCTGAACTTATAAAAATATATAAAATAATAAGTGATCATACTAAATTTTTATTATGTTTTAAATGATTAAAAATGTCTTGCTGAAAAATGGGTAAAACCTAGTGTTTAAAGGCAGAGTAAGTGATTTTTCAAAAACACTTTAGAAAACTGATTCGGGCCGAATCGCAAAACAAACTTGTAGCCAATCAGCAATAAGGGGCGTGTCTACTCGTGATGTGGAGGAGAGCGCGTTCAGTGATGACAGATTGGTAAAGATTTAAAATTAACACAATAGACAATTATTAAATTTTTTGAGTCTTTTAGGCTATGTCCACACTAGGGCTGTGCAAAAAATCGAATGCAATTTTCATGCGCATCTCGTCAGTAAAGCCGCTCCTGTGATTAGTAGTAAATCTCCAGCACGTGCTTTCAGATGGAGCGGCATTTACGACACAGAGCCGTAGTTCACTGACAAGCTACATAAAATCATGTTCAAAATCGGCAATGAATCGCCTGCGATTTGGATTCGCTGTCCACACGAAAACGCAAGGGTGGCATTTTCAGATTTATCTACTCTGGGACCCGGTTTCAAAAAATATCGGTTTCACTCTCCCAAAACGCCGGATCCGTGTGGACGAAACGCCTATATGATACAAAATTTATGCGTATACAGCTAAACGCGTCTCCGTGTGGACGGGGCCTTAATGTCATCTAATGGTTCTTGACAACATTTTTTACTATTATTACACAAATAACATTGTTTCTGTAAATACTGGAAAATGTATGATAATCATTATTTTTTCCTTAGAAAAAATAAAATTACACAGGCACATTCTAATAGGAAAAAAATCTGTATTCAACTTTTTATTGTTTTGATGCTTTCGTCTCGGACTCATTCATTTACTTAAAAACCATCATGAAATCAAAATTTACTCGTTTCTTGCATTATTGTGAACAATTCATTAGTAAACAACATTATTTCAAATAAACACACTTCGCAATGTTTTATTAAAATGCTCAACCAAACAACTTTCCTTTTCTGATGACATCACCAAGTCCACCTATTTTTAACTCCTCCCCCTCAACCACCCGACTCAATTCTGCAATGCCACGCCCACTTTTCATAATCCAGTCAAAGGATAAAATGAAGTTCTAAAAATTTTTCCCGTTTCACTCGGAATCACAGTAGATTATAGATGTAAAACCGGTTACAAATTATTACAAGATTAATCGTCTTTTACGATTAACACTTAAAAGGAATTACAGATTAATCTTTTTTTATGAGGGAATGAATGGATTACTAAATGTTACATTTGATCGAATCAGTCAATGTGAGTCATTTTATTATTTTTTTCTTATACATTTCACATTTTCACTTCTAGTTTTCACTCCTAGTGGAGAGCTCTATTTCAGCATGAAACATCTAAAAACTGGCACAATGAAACTACAGGGCAAAACGATAATTTCTATCCTCTAAATCAGACAGGATGCTTCGATAGCACAATATGAACCCAGATGTTTGGCTTGAGTTACACAGAACCCAACTGCCGACGGTTTAATACGATCTGAGGTTCTGCCATCAGCAGTTCTCAATGTCCTATTTTGGACTTACAGGCCTTGAATAGACGCTGGCATTCAAGTGCATGTTGATAAAGTAGAAAGTTAAATACAATGTTTCAGACACAGGTATCAGAACTATTTGTCTGCAAAACCAACATTTTTCCTCTTTAGAGAAACTCTCCTCAATCCACTAAATGCCCTGAATCCTAAATAACCCACACGGATCAGTCAAAATGACCATCTCATTCATCTCCTGCACAACCTGAAAGGCTTTCTCTGCACGGTTGATTCTGGATGCTGATCTCTGGGTTGGATCCACCCAGAGTTGGACTGGATGAAATGAGCACTTAGACAAAAGCCACACAACTGGAACGGGAAGGAATGTCCCTGGAATTTCACATCAGAAGCTTCTGTATTCCCAGAAATACTCTCTTTGTTGGAGACGAACTTGCTTGCACATTTTTTTAAAGAACAAAATTACACCGATCTGGAAAAAGACAATGGAAAAGCGGTCAATACATTTTAAACCTCCATTACAGGAGAAAAAAGCAGCAGACATCAGATTATACAGCTCAAATCAGAGCGGAGCGCTTGAAATTCTCAATCTCGCGTCTATCCGTTCCGTACTTTATTCCCACAAAGCCCTGCATGTCCACATACACACGCCTGCTTCTCTCAAACACACACACACACACACACACACACAGAGCAAGCACCATCTAATTACTGAAGCTCAGGATAGTAAGAGCATGTTTTTCATTCTAGTAATCTACTGCACTCATTTCTCTAAAACCCCAAATTACAGTTTTGGGATGAAAAACGAGTGGCCAGAGACGACTTAAAATAATTCTGCACTTATTCTGGCCAATCAAAGGCCAAAACGTCTCCAACAACCAATCAGAATGTAGCACACTCAAACGAAACCAATCAGGATTTAGAAGCTACAGCCAAATAAAGCCCATCAAGTTAGCAGATTCATTTAAAACCAATTTTATTTTACATCACCATGAATGTGATATCACTGAAATGACTCTATTTCACCAGTAGTGTGGCTAAATGTTCATGTAAGTGAATGCATTTGTAAGTGAAGATGCAAAAAATAAACTAATTGACATTAGAACAACTCTGAACCACTGAGATTGTTTCACAAATCAGAAAGAATCACAATGACAACCACTTAAATATTCACATTAAAACTTGACTTAGAGCAATTTGATTGGTCGATTTACACTGTAAAATGTGATTTTTTTAAAGTTGTAAATAAATCAAAGATTAAGAAAATACTATTTCATTGTTTCTACTTTAAATTTTCTCAATCCAATGTGTTACTTGCCATATCTTTGTCACTGTTTGTGAAATTTACTAGCAATTTCTGATTAAAAATTTTTTCAGACATGCATTAGTCTTAATCTGTCGTGTCTGAATTTCTCAGTACTATGTTATCTCTCAGTTTACTGCTAGACTGTGTTTAAGACACAAGCATGTACATGTGAGCATTCACACACACACTTTGTTGTCTGGGATTTACATAGCAATGCAACTATTCATAAATAAACACACACACACACACCCGACCAAATGCATTACACATCCATGCGCACTTATAAATAATTGTGTTGTCAGGGATTTGCATAGCGATGCAACTACTCAGAAATACATCCAAAACACCCACCGAATACATGACACATTATTACAGTAGAGTTATTCTGAGAATGTCACAATCTCTCAACCACATGAAAACACACACAGACGATTCCTCAGAACTGCTCATATATACAGGGCATGACTTCTGCAGAAAACTTATTTTAAGTATTGAAGAAATTGTTTCTTGCAAAAAAGGAGAATTTTGCCATGATGTTCCGAAGCTGAAATACTTTCTATTTTCCATGGAACATAAATGGAGAAATGCTGAAACAATGTTCTTTTTTAAACAGTTTAAGTATAGAAATTTATGAGGGGGGAAAAAAAAACAATTGGCGTATCATAGTTTAAATTCTGGCTTTTTTCTCAGAATTAAATTATATAAACTCACAATTGCAAGAAAAAAAGTCAATTGTGAGTTTGTCTTATAATCTTTTGAGATATAAACTCACAAATCTGAGAAAAAGTCAGAATTGCAGTATATAAAGTCCCAATTCTGACTTTTTTTTCTCACAATTGTGAATTTTTCCTCACAATTCAGACTTTTTTCTCACAATCGCGAGAGTTTATAGCATGCAATTCTGAGGGTAAAAAGTCTGAATTGTGAGATGTAAACTTACAATTGCAAGTTATAAAGTAGGCTACAAATTGTAAAAAAATTAAAATAAAATAAAATTCTTTACAAGTTTGTATCTCCCAATTTGACTTTATAATATTTTGAGACATAAACTCACAATTCTGAAGAAAAAAAGTCAGAAATGCGAGTTTATATCTTGCAATTCTGACTTTATAACACACAATTGTACGAACTGTGAGAAAAAAAAGTCAGAACTGAGATAATAAAATTTCAAGTATTTATTCTGTGGAGGAAACGGGCTTCCATAAGAAAGTTTGTATCAACATTAGGGTGAAAAAATGACAACATTTTTCATTTTCTCTGAGCTGTTCCTTTAAAATCATCCATCCCGGGAAGACATGAGCGCATGATCCCAAGATTTCTCACGTGCTAATTTTCCTCCCCAAAGTTCATTTTCTCACCGTCGTAAGGAAGTTGAGGGAGGTCAAATCAGCTTCCTGGTTTTGATGAGAAAGAGAGAGGCAGACAGAGGGAGGTTAGTTCAAAGCAGGTGACCGCTTTTAATATTTCTGCAAGAATGACAGTGCCATTATGACATCAGGTCAGCGTATCCACGGCGACAGAGAAACACGTTGATGCCGAGAATTACGTCATACGCTCACACAGCGTCGGTCTGCACACTCTGCTCTTGTTGATTCGGGCTGGCTTTAGATTTATCCGAAACGTCCATCGCTTCGCCTGACCAACAGAACGCACAAAAGTAGAGGTCGACCGATATGGGTTTTTCACTGGACGATGCCGATATTTAGAAACCAGGGCAGCCGATTGCCGATATATGATGCCGATTTTTTGGCCGATTTTCTTAATTTTTTTCCCCCTTCATCTCATAAAAGTGAGTTTGAGTAAATGATTATTGCAGCCAGGGTACAAGATAGTAATAGTAGTAGTAGCCTAATTCAGAGTAATAATACATGGCTCAAAACTTAAGCACCTTCTCAAAACAGTTCTGAAGCATGCTTTTTGTTTATGTTTGCTGACACACACCAGTGTTTCCCACAGACTTGCAAACGCAAATTCATTCTCCATGAAAATGACATCGAAGCTTTTCTGAAGACGGTAGGTTCTTTCGAAACGGTCTGTTTTGCCCTGCCATCATTAGCTGAAGCTGTGTGTGAACAAGAATCGGCTGCAGAGTGAGAGTTGCTCCATCTCTCACGCAGCCAGAGAAAGATTCTCCGGTGTTCCGCAACAACGCTTAGCTGCCCGCAGATGCACCTGCCTATAAATCGGCCTAATTTGCAGCATAATGCTGATTATTTAAAAAATGCCAAAAATCGGCCGATTAATTGGTTGACCTCTACACAAAAGACAAACAGGCAAAACAAACAAAGCGGGTGTATTCGAGCGCATGGGTGAGCGCACACATACCCGTCCCGTAGACTTCCTACAGGTCGCTACAAGACAGGACACAACGTGGACCTGAACAAAACATGCAAGGAATGCGGCTTCACAAACCCTCTCCGACTTGAATAAAACAGCCAAATTATGTCCGTATATTGTTCAAATTAGGTTCATTCTCAAATAAGAAGCGCCCTGACATGATGTATAAGGCTCAAACACATTCAGCCCTGCTAAAATGTGCTTTTCTCAGGTGTGTCACAAAGGAATGTTCAGGTGAATAACGCCTCGGGATAAGCATTCTTTCCTTTCCCACAAGATCACTTCCATTTCACTAAGAAAACAGTTTGATTGCTAAGGAAATGCATAGTTATGGACCAATACCAAAATCTTATTGGACAGTTTTAAATGTTAAGATTTATCTTAAGTAATTTTTTTTAAAGAAATGAATATTTTATTCAGGAAAGATGCATTAAATTGATCAAAAGTGACAGTAAAGTCATTTATAATTTTACAAAAGATTTGTATTTCAAGTAAATGCTGTTCTATTGAAATTTCTATGCATCAAAGAATCCTAAAAAATAACATGTATAACAGTTTCCACAAAAATAATAAGTAGCACAACGGTTTTCAACACTGATAATAATCAGAAATGTTTTTTGAGCAGCAAATCAGCATATTAGAATGATTTCTGAAGATCATGTGACACTGAAGACTGGAGTAATGATGCTGAAAATTCAGCTTTGATCACTGGAATAAATTACAATTTAACATATATTCAAACAGAAAACAGATATTTTAAGTTTTAATAATATTTCACAATGTTACTGTTTATCCTGTATTTTTGAGTAAATAAATGCAGCCTTAGTGAGCAGAAGAGACTTCTTTCAGAAACATTAAATAATCTCATTGACTCCAAACTAATAATTAAAATAATAATAATATTTTATTTTATGTAGGCCCTTCTTCAGGCACTTTGTGGAGTAAAAGCAAAACATTTAAATTAAAAATACTACATATTTATAGAATTTTATCTGTTTTCAATCTATATATTAATCAGTCTATAACCGTTCAATCTAGTATTTCAATCTGAATTTCTAAAAATGTTACAATGTACAGTAAGAAAGACGGATATAAATGCATGAAAATTTTAATAAATATAAATATTATTTTGAAATTATACCATCTGTTTCCAATATCAATCCAATCAGCAGCCAATCATTTAAAATAACTGCACTGCTCAGTAATGATATAGTAACTGATGCACTGCATTGTTCATTCTTAGTAACAGTCATTAACCGAAAATTATCTTTTTATTACAGCAATATCCACTGAGCAACAACAAAACTTCCCCTGCAGCCTCACCCTAAACCCTGACCCGATCCGGGCGTCCAGGACAGCTGTTTAGGTTGAGGTGATCAGGGGGATTGAGTTTCCTTCCCACCGCCGAAAGAAACCTCCTGTCGCTTTCCGTTACTAGACTCACCACAACCAGATAGACACATCTAGAGAGACAGACAACACACACTCCAGTCTGTGTTGTCATATTCCTAAACTTAACATGCAACATGACAACATCCAACTGTGTCTAAAGAAAGCCAACGAGACTGACAAATTCAACATATTTAACTAATAATGACAAATGCCTCCTTCAGCACAAGAAACATGACAAAGGCAATACTGTCACACCAAAAAAACATATTTGCATTTGGATACATGACATCCAGTCTTGCATCTAAAACTTACTACTTAAATAACATTTGCATAATAAATGCTGCTTTTATTAAATAATTTTACTACATAAAAACAATCAGAAAATTAACATGTGCATCAGTTTTGCTGTGCATGTAAATTTGAATTATTATAGTAATATTCAAACAAATGTTATTTGTCAACTGCTCTTTTAAGAATAATTTCACATATATCTTAATGTAAGAATACAACACATACAAAACGCACACATGAACCCTTGAAATATTTCTAAGACAAACTGTGCAGCCTAATCACACAGTCAACAAGACGAAAATGCATGAAAATTAAATAAACCTGTGCAGAACACATTGCATTAAACTCATAACTTCACTTATTCCTGTCTCTGTGTAAAATCAGTCTGTCTGAGCATGAGATTGACACCAGCAGCAGGCTGGAGAGTCTCTACTGTTTGCAAGTGAGCAAGCATTGATAAATGCATCTTTAACTGCACAGACAGGCGGACAGAACTGCCTCTGCTCGTTTGCATGCGTCTCTCGGTTGAACAGCACCGGGATGATCCCGTTTAAATGTCCCGTGCGCCAGCGCGAGCTCTGGGTCCCCAGCGGGCGCTAGCGCGTGCTAACGGACACTGATTTATTCCACTATTTCTGGGTCGAAATATACATTAGACACCCGTGCATTTGGTGCATACTTAAAAAGAACATGAAATGCGTTGATTAAAGAGTGAGGAGCTGTTAAAGTGCGATCTAACCGGGCCTACAGACTCAACGGGCCGGTTCGCGCTTACCGTGCTTGCTTTCTATTTTCCCCGACATGATCGCTGCGCTGGACGGAGCAAATCCTCAGTTTGGACAGTCACAGGAGGACAAAATAAGGGATTTAGACCACAGTAATCCCGAGTTGTGTTCTTCAGCCACACATTTTCACGTACTCGGTCCGTGTGGCCGTAGATCCCTTAGTAAAAAAGGGCAAGAATCCGTTCACAATGCACACGCTGGCGACAGACAGACAGTGAACGCTACTGCTAGTGTGTGTGTGTGTGTGTGTGTCGAGTCCCGTCCTAAGGATCCATTGGGATGCGAACACAGCGCCGCTCTCTGACTGGAATCACGAGCTACAGGGATGAAAATGGGCTTGTTTGGCGTCAGATCGACGGCAATAATTGAGCTAAAACACGTATTCTGTCATTATTCGCTTTCTTTCGTGTCATTCAAAAGAGGTTTTAGTTTCTTTGTTCCGTGGAGCACAAAATGAGATGTTTGTCAGAATGTTCACGCTGCTCTTTTCCATACAGTGAAAGCGGATAGGGACTAAAACCGATCAAAAACTCTGAAAAGGACAAATTAAAGCTAGAATAAAAACAGTCCACACGGCTTCTGCTCTATATTCCAAGCGGTTGTGACATTTATTCCTTAAAATTAATGGTATTTATTTTTATGTCACAGTAAGCAAACCAGTAGTCATTTGCTACTAGTCTCTCTATTATATTCCATTGTTGCTGGCTAGTGGTTTACTGATATGGGTTTTCAAATGCTGATGCAGATACAGTATAGAAAGATGGTCAATAAATTGTTGATCTATACGTAATTTTGGCTAATTCAGTGATAGAAAATGATATGTACACATACATACTGAAATAAACTATTTTTTACAAAAAAATTTTTTTGCACAATCTATACTCATAATATGCTAATAACAATTACTATTAAGGATACAGTATGTTACTATTTAGTAACTTTTTATCTGGTTTGTTTTTTCCCCTTGTGTTAAAAATACTTCCTAACACAAAGTAAAATAACACATTTCATTTCTAAAATTATTTTAAAAATAACTACAGTAAATTCAATTACTTCAAAGACATTCAAATAAATAAAACATCACAGAATACTAAGTGTAGAGCACTTTCTAGTGTACTAAAAACTCACTGAAGAATCTGAAGTGTGGCTATCTGCTGCCACCCAGTGGCTAAATTATGAAATCACAATATTATTCGAAATAAATGTTTTCATTCTGCGAAGTAGGCACAGGTTTAATCATTTTCTTAGTGATATACCGTGAATAGCTGTCAAGACCATTTTTAATAAAAATTCCTAAATAGCAAATGCTACAAACTCAATCATTTCTAGTATGGTCAGTGACGTGTCTCCTTGTCATATACAATAAATAAACAGACCTATAGTAAATTAGAGAGAGTCACTTTGGTTAATTTCTCGAGGTGAAAGAATTTCACACTAAAGTTATAAGTGTTTATTAGCGGAGAGACACTAATGAGGCGATTTTGTGGCGCTGCAATAACATCGTTCACCGCTAGATGGGGCGCTCGAATTCATTTCATTCATTCATTTATATTATTTCTCTCATTCTCATCTTTTGTCCTGACTGAAGAAAACACTTAATCAACAGCAAATGTTAACAAGATAATTGTGTTCTCTTTTTTATATAAACTTCAATGTTCCTTTTAACAGAGAGAACTTCTCTCCTAAAACGACATAAATACTAGTTTGAAGCCTTTAGTTGTTCTGTTTAGTGTTTATAATACTTACAGAACGGTAGAGAGTCAAATGCATTGCGGCGTCTGTCAGTATGTGTGCACCACGCGGGGAGTTTGATCAGATCATGTCGATATCTCAGCTGGAGCGTTTGCTCGGGTCTGTGGGAGATCAGAGCAGTGCAGCAGGGATCGTTTGATCCGCCTGACTGTCAGCGTGAAGAGAATCATACAGATACAGACAGATGAAAATACTTCAGATGGAGGAATGTTTTGTCTTTCGACCTCCAGCATGATGACATATTGACTGATGCTTACACGTCCTCAAATACACAAGCAGAGAGAGTGAGAAAGGTCAAAGGTCATCCTCCTAACCTGCTCAATATCTTGCAAGAAATAGAATGATCTGTCAAGTGTGACACAAATTCATACATACACCGACACACACAGATAAGGTCAAGAGGAGACTCTCACTCCACACAGCAAACTGCTTACACACTCGATTTCAACACAGAGCTCTGCAGTCAAACACACACACACACACACACACACACACACTGTGATTTAAGCATTTCAGTATTTGACACATTCTATAAAAGGTGTCTCTTGATTTGTAAAGAAATAAGACATGAATCCTGATACTATTAGAAATACAAGTAAACAACCTTATTTTTTTTTCTCAATTTTTACACACATTATAGTTTAGAAACATATAGATTTGTTTATTAAACAGTGAAAAATGAACTGAAAACCAACTTTAAAATAG
>NW_015628031.1:740115-744685 GCF_001515625.1 Sinocyclocheilus rhinocerous
AAAATAGGGGGGGGGGAACCCTGCATTTAGCATTTTTTTAACCATGCTGCAAAAATTGCAAATATTATACTAAATACATCAAATACATAAATTATTACACAGACACACACACATATATATATATATATATATATATAGTTTGTTTGAACAACTAATTGCTTGAACAAAAAAATGAACAACTTAAAAAAAAAAAAAAAGCATGACATTTTGTAACTGGGTTGCAAAAATCGTAAATGTTCTATAAAGTAAATAGCAAATTAAGCTTGTAATGCCTATTTTTCACTGACACTTTTTTGAAAATGAATTCATTATTTAAAAAAATACATATTTTATTTTATTTTTTTCTTTGACTTTTTAAAGCTTATTTTGTACCCATCTGTAGAAAGCGTCCTTTCATCTATAGTTCGGTATGTTCTTGACCTCACTGAATACTTTCAGGGAGCGCATCATTCACGTGTGTGTGTGTGTGTGTGTGTGTGTGTGTGAATGTTTCATTCATGTGCCAGTTGATATATATGATGGTAAGAATATGACATTAAGCTTGAATAAAATCAAAATAAAAGATGAAACTAAAAAAAAAAATACATATACATATACATATACTGTACATATACATATAATTTATTCCTGTGATGCAGTTTAATTTTCAGTATCACTACTCCAGTTATCAGGGTCAGATGATCCTTCAGAAATCATTCTAATATGCTGATTTATTATCAATGTTGGAAACAACTGTGCTTCTCAATATTTTGAATTAATGTGTGTGTGTGTGTGTGTGTGAATGTTTCATTCATGTGCCAGTTGATATATATGATGGTAAGAATATGACATTAAGCTTGAATAAAATCAAAATAAAAGATGAAACTACTGCAGAGGCAAAAAGGACAGAATGGCAAGAGTGAAGGATAAAAGGATGACATTTCGAGGAAAACAAAATGAGTACAGAGAAACCCCAGGGGTGCAGGACAGGCCGAGAGAGAAGAAAGTGTGTTTTTATGGGTGTATTTGGGTTGAGGTTTGGCTGGAGGACAGGTAAATATCAAGGTGTTGGACCTGCTGTGCTGGATGACACATTTATGACACACACACACACACAAATATCTTTCAGGGAACATTTAAGATCTTTATAAGAGCCATTAAAATGTAAAGAAAACATCAGTATAACACACACACACACACTCCTGACATTCATACCCTGATGACAGTAATAAACTTTGTTTGGAATGAAAACTATCGTACTGCTCACTGCACAGTTTATGTTTCAAACAGTAGTATTATACATTGTTGACACATGACATATTTAATGTATGTAGTGGCATTTATCATCTTGGAATGAAAATATGGTTATTTTTGTTTTGGTAATCCATTTTTGTGTTAAAATCTCTTTAGATAGTCCATTCAAATAATAATAATATTAATATTATTAATAATAATAATAAATAGTGTAGTGTTTGTTCCAAACATTTTGCACAAAATGAAAGAATCAATTATCAGATTAATAATTCTACTTTTAAAAATGTAAATAAACTACTTTTGTTTTTTCCTCTAAAAAATTAAAATGTAAACAATAAAGATAAACTAGATCGTAATAAAATAACAGTTTAAAACCAATTTAATAAAATAAGTTTAAAAACTAAAAATGTAAATAAGTCACTTCTAAAAGATTTATATTTATTTATTTATTTTTTAAAACAGTATATATAGTTTGGGATCACACTAAAAGATTTTTGTATTTATTTGATCAAAAAAAAAATATACATATACATATACTGTACATATACATATAATTTATTCCTGTGATGCAAAGTTTAATTTTCAGTATCACTACTCCAGTTATCAGGGTCAGATGATCCTTCAGAAATCATTCTAATATGCTGATTTATTATCAATGTTGGAAACAACTGTGCTTCTCAATATTTTGAATTAATGAATAAATTTTTGAATAAAATTTATTTATGAATAAAAAGTTAAGATAGAAATGAGAAAATATAAATTATTTATCAATCCTTTATCTTTCGGCTGAACGTTTTTCCTTAATACAAAAATCAATATTTAAACAATTAAGATAATTGCAATTAAAATCAGATTATAAAATATATAAATAATGTTTGTTTATTGCCAATTAAAAGGGGGAAAAAAAGCATTTATCAAAAAATTTTATGACTGTCCAAGTATAAAATCTATATAATGTAGTTTATTTTAAAAAATGAACTGAAAACCAAAATAAAAAATAATATACTTTATATAATAACATTTAATTTTTTGATTAATAAAAAAGCAATAAATAGGAAATAGGACAAAAATAAATAAATGAAGCAGAATAGTACTCCAAACCTAGCCATAAAGTCAAAGGACAAATGTCAGTGGGATTTTGCTGCATGTTGGTTCCAGTGAGTGAGCCAGGGATCGAGTCCAGAGAACGGCCACATCAGAGACTCACAGGGGACGAGGACAGGCCTGCACTTTGATCCATACGCCTTAATGAGGAGAGAGAGAGAGAGAGAGAGAGAGAGAGAGTTTCCCTTTGATGCTGGATACTCGAGCGCATGTGCGCTGCTATTTTAAATCGATGCAGCTCGAACCCAATCAAAAGGAATATTTAATGGGCCAGCGCTGGTTTGTATGCATGTGCTGCTGAGGTGTGAGCTTTAAACCCTCTCGTTCTTGTACTGCTCGTATTTTAGTGTACTGAATACTAGTGTACTACTTACTGCATAGTACATAGGCTTCAAATGAAAACAAAATCATAATTATCAATTCAATTATTTAAAATGGCTAAATAATAATAATAATAATAATAATAATTTTAAAACTGACCACCAAAATATGTAGATGGAATAATAAAATAATACATAAATGTAACCTATGGTATAGGCAAAGTTTATTTATACAGCACATTTCATACACAATGGTAATTCAAAGTGCTTTACAGAAAAGGAAGTAAAATAATCATAAAAAATAATCACAACAATATAACAAGGAACTTAAAAACTTTTAAAATGATTTAAAAATTGATTTAAAATGAATTTAAAACAGTTAAAAATAGAAAATGATTATACATAAAATACAGTGCAATCAGTTCGGACGTAGCACAGTGCTCATTCAATAAATGCACAGCTAAACAGATGAGTTTGGATTTAAATGTGGCTAATGTTTTAGCACATCTGATCGCTTCTGGAAGCTGATTCCAACTGCGGGCGGCATAATAACTAAAAGCGAACTCCCCTTGTTCCCTTTCATGCCTTGTGGGACTCCGCATGTCATGGACATCCACTTAGACTTATGCTTTCCTATACTCACATAATAACATCTCCCTTCTTAGTATGACCTGAACCAATTGAGTACCATCCCAGAAAGCCTGACCCAGTTTTCCAGTCTCTCTAGAAGTATGTTATTTAGTATAGTATGTAAAAGCATTTACCAGCTTCTTTTTTTTTAAACCATTGTAAAGTTTTTCTTTAATCTAAAAGTCTATATTTAAACAACTAAGGATAAGTTATAAAATAAGGTTTTATAAACAATTAACTAAATAAGAAATTATTAAAATTAACAATTACAAATATTTTATTTGATAAAAATGACATTTAATAGGAAAAAATACATTCATGAAAAATAAATTAATAACAGCTTAATAATTAAACAAATTTATGAAGACACATTTAAAATAGTTTTAGTTATTTTATTTTTCATTTTATTTTATTGTGTTAGTTTTATTAATTCTTTTATTATTAAATCTGCCTACAGAAAAGATATATTTTATATACATAATATAAAGACATATTTAAAATGGTTAAAAATAAACTACATCAAATCTATATACTTGAAATATTCATAATACATACTACAGAAATAGTATGGGTATTATTATGCTGAATCATACATTCCCTCTGTTCCCTGAGTCTATATGGTTACTATCAGCAGTGCAGCACATTAACATATCAAACACACACACACACACACACACTGTACTTCTCCAGTGCGGCCTCTGGTGTGACGTACAGGACTGCTGACAGGAAACAGATTAGTACTTAATGCAGACTGATGCATCGCCTCGATCACACTCAACACACACTCATATTCAGTGTGTGTGTGTGTGTGTGTGTGTGTGTCACTGCAGCCTAGCGCGTCTGATCTTTAGCATTTTTTAATAACGCACTTTGTTTCTTTTTCTGAGATTAAATTTTCTTTTCCATCGGAATACTGTCGGATCAGGTCAGAGGGTCATTTTTTACAGTGTGGCGTTCCTAAAGAAAAAGCTCACATTATTTTACAAGAAAACGTGATTAAGGCCAACTACAAGCCATATAATAACACCCCAAGAGCGCAGTAAATTACAAAAGCTGAGAGAAATAGAAAAAGCAACTTATTCCAGTTTAAACCTCCACTGCAAATGATGGACAGACTCTGTGTGTGTGTGTGTGTGTGTGTGTGTGTGTGTGAGTGTGAGAGAGAGAGAGACAGCTGTGTGCATGGGGGTCAGACCTGCACTTTCTCACGACCTCCTGATCTGAGCTCCAGCGTGAACGGCTGATTAAGCAGTTATTGATTAGACTGGCTTGTTAGCATGCAT
>NW_015628031.1:744705-757862 GCF_001515625.1 Sinocyclocheilus rhinocerous
CACACACACACACACACACACACACACACACAGCAGAGACTCAAATGGATTAACCAGTCGAATATTTCTGCCGCAGACAGGACAGCAGTCAACACATCATGACAAACAACGATCAATAAACCTCACGCCACAAACACCATCATATCACACTCCACTTCTGAGAAACAGACCGGAGCTTCCTCAACATCTTTCCTTGATCTTTTACAATAAAAGAGTCTGATACAATGGAAACATACGGGAAAGCCAACAGAATTTAAAGGTGCTGTAATTTTTTGATTGTACTATTGCACAAAAACAACGTATGTTAGCAGATACTAAAAACACATGCTAGGTTCACATACTTGTTTCTTTGAAAAACAATGGTACAGCCAGTTGTGCTATTTTGAAATGTGCGTTCAGTGTCGGTATGTCTGTTTTTGTTTTGGTCTGTGTGACTCCGCCCACTGCTAATTTACCCAATAGCATTTCAAAACCCTGGGTTGGCAGTTGGTGGAAAACACGGCGTGTTCCAGCCATGGAAGCTAGTAAACGAACTGGGTCAGAGACTGCAAAATGCCTCGGAATCCATCTAAAAAGCTCTATGACCAGAGAGATATAAAAACGTGGATAAATCAACTCATCAACTTACCATTCCCATTGTCAGTTGCACCCATTCTTGTTGCGTTTTCTCAATCTGGCAACCCACGTGAGCGTTGAGTCTGAGGCACAGACTGTATAAAAGCGTGGACGTAGTGTCCGTGACGTCACCCGTAAGTTCCTGAAGAGCGTTTTTGAAGCTCAAAGTGGGCGGAGCCGGCCATCGCCATCTTGGCAGCGTGTCACTCCTGGATAATCGAAAATGGGCAAAAAGGCTGGAGCTGGTTGCTGAAACCACGCCCACCTAGCTTGACGGTGGTGACAGCAGCGGCAATCCACCTGTCACTCAAGTGGCCACGCCCTTAATTATGCAGAACTTTAAGGCTTAATATAATGTAAACGGATGACTTATAAAAAAATTCACCCCCCTCACAGTTGTCATGAAGGGCAAAATTAGCTATATAGACCAAAATAATTTTTTGAACCAGGATGTAAACATGTTTTTTTCTGCTGTAAAGTTGGGCATTTTAACATGGGGAGTCTATGGGACTGACTCCCTTTTGCAGCCATCCTCTAGCGGTCAGTTGACGAATTACAGTTTAAGTCACTTCCGTGTTGGCTTCACGAGAGAGAGCGAGGTTGCCACTTGGTCTGAAGATGAGGGAGCGGGATAAACAGCTCTCTCCAGTATTTTGAATTTGGACTGCAGTACCCATTTTAGCCGCTAGCTGTCAATATTACATACTGCACCTTAAATTGGGCTTGATCTTTTGACATATAAGTGGTCGTTGCGCAAAAAAAACATAAGCCTACTGTACATTCACATTTTAACAGTTCTACATGTAAAATACTTATGTTACCCAATCACAGCAGTGGGCATGTACATGTCTTAAAGGAGACACGCTCCTTTAAATAGAGAGTTTGAAGACCAGATGCTCAAAAACAGTGTAGAAAAGGGTCGTTTAGTTCTAAATTGCTTTTGATGTAAAAACAAAAAAACTCATCAACATTAGAAGTGAACTAAACTGAACATTATGAAATATATATATAAAAAAATCAGTTCATGACCCTTTTAAAAACATCCTCCTTAGTTCAGCTACTTTTATTCTAAAAATGCATTTTAAAATTCTAAATATATTCTAAAATTATTATTCTAAAAAAATATTATTCTAAAATATTTTCTTCTTATAATTTTGATTATGGTTAATCCATAATGAGCATGATTTGCTTTATATAAAATTAAGTATCATTATTTTTACATACAAATACAGATGTCTAGGGTATGTTCTCATTTAGAACGCTTAGTAAACGTGTGTGTGAGTGTGTGTGTGTGAGAGAGAGAGAGATAGAGATAGAGAGAGAGAGTTCCTGATCTGTAAAATGCTATTTTCCAATTCTGTCATTTCGGCATCAATATTTTATTGCTAATGTTTCTTTAATAACCAGGAACACAAACACACACACCACAGTGCTGCTCTTGGGTTTCCACAATAACTGTCCCACGCAGGCTGCATGTGTCTCAAACCCCACAGAGCTGCTGACCTACACTGCGATTGGGCATCACAGGTGTTTTCAAACCATCAAATGTTCCAACATGACAGTGATGACTAACATAACTCATAGGGTTTGAAACACAGACAAGCACACAAAAGGATTTTAAGCATCAAATCGGTCTTAAAATCAGTATGAACTCAGATTTGACTACGTTTACTTTCTTAATCTTTCATCAACTTGCTCCACCTCTGAAATGAGTATATAGACACACACACCATTGAATTTATATAGAATTTAATAATTTTTTGGGGAAAAAACACACACACACACACTACAAGTCAAAACAAAAGTTTTTGAACAGTAAGATTTTTAATGCGTTTGAAAGAATTCTCTTTTGCTCACCAAGCCTGCATTTATTTGATCCAAAGTACAGCAAAAAATATTTCAAAAATTTCAAAGCTACATTTTTTTAGTTACATGATTCTTCAGAAATCATTCTAATATTCTGATTTGCTGCTCAAAAAAACATTATTATTGTTTTTATTATTATTATGTTGAAAACAGCCGAGTAATTTTTTTTTCAGGTTTCTGATGAATAGAAAGTTTAGAACAGCATTTATCTGAAATAGTAATCTTTTGTAACAGTATATCTTTATCATCACGTTTGATCAATTGAAAGTATCCGTACTAAATAAAAGTATTAATTTCTCCCCCCCCCCAAAAAAAAATTATACTTTATAATATATGAATAATATTTTTTTTATTATATAAATACATAATAGATTAATCAAATGTTAATATATAATAAAATGTTGAAAAATAAATGTAGTTATATAGTTACGCAAATATTAAATCCATTATAAATCAATTTTGCAATCCTTATAAAATGTTTTAAATGTTAAAAATCCTTGAACATCTGAAAATCATGGATACATCATGGATTAACCATGTGGATTAAATCATTTTCTACATTTTTACTTATATATCCTGTTTAACTGGGACATATGTCAAATTACAGAAGTAAAATGGATTGCGACCTCCATTGTCAATGACTTTAAAATGATGTAGAAACCTTCGCGGCTTTACCGACCTTCAGGAGTTCTTTATTGCATTAGTGAATTAAAATCAAAGCAGTTTTTAACTGGACTGGTTCTAGAATGTGGATTCAGCCGGTTCTAGATCATGTCTGGACGAGCAGATGGCCGTGTGTCTGGACGGTGAGCGTTGAACAGCGCTCTACTGACACGTCCCTCAAAACATTTCCAAAAAACACTCTCGCAGCATTCCTGGCAACATCCAGAGCTGACACCATCTGTCTCCACATGCACATACAGTGCTGAATAAATGTTATTGAGGGACACATGAATCACAGAGCCATGAATAACATATCAGCAGATGACATATTCATCAGCAGCACAGCATGATATTCAAACAGTTCTTTCTGCTCCACTGTCTCTCATGGAAAGCAACACGATCACAAAGAGAGCACACGAAGATGCTGAAGTCTCCTGCTTCTCAGATGTTTCTCCTGAGAACAAGATCCCAATACCCTCAATTGTGTCTCTTCTAGAGTTTCAGAAGAGATCTAAACAGTTTCTCAAACTGTAGATTTGCTCAGGTCTGAAGCTCAAAAGTCAATGGAGATCATGTCTGCCATGGAGTAGAAATGTAAATAGCAACCTTTTTATCTCACAATTGTGAGGAAAAAGGTCAGAATTGTAAGATGTAAACTCAAAATTCTGAGAAAAAGTCAAAATTGTGGGATGTTAACTCAGAATTCCAATCTGAATTGTGAGCTAAAAAGTCACAATTACCTCTATATATATATATATAATTTTTTTTTTTTTTTTCTGTAGCTGAAACAAAACAACAATTGCAAGATGTGAACTCAGAATTCCAAGAAAAAAAGTCAAAATTGCAACTTGTGTATATCAATATGCAAGGAAAAGAGGAAAAGAGTTTGTTTATTGTGAGTAAAAAAATGAATTGAAATGAAAGTCACAATTACCAAACATACTGAAAACAAAAAATGATGCACACTCTCAGTTACAAGTTTATTATCAGAAGAAAAGACTGAACTGTGAGATCCACAACACACACACACACACATTACATGCTAAATAAACGAATTAACAAAATTAAAAATACAAGCTTCAGGCACAAATCTGTCTTTCTCTCACTTAACAAAATATTAATCTGGATAAATAAAAACGAAACAGATCTCCTCCTGGGACAGTCACTGCTCTCTTCCTCTCATGAAAATATTATTCCATCTCTGAAAAATCAAGTTCAATGTCTGATACAGTCCAGATGTTCAAATCTGCATCTAAACGATACATTTACTGATGGGCCAAAGAAAACAGATTCAAATGTGCACGAGCATCATATGCTAGAAAATAAAATACTCAAATAACATTTACATTTGGCCCAGTTATTAATATGTTGCACAAATCAATACACACATAACATATGTATGTTGTATTGCATTGTAATGACTATTTACATATTGTCAGCATTCGCACTGTTAAGAGAAGAACTGTACTCTGGAAAGAAAATCTTATTTTAATTCTTAGAGAATAAGATTCAAGTTTTACTTTTATGATGGAGACCCTGAGAAATCCCAGTCAGGGTCACTTTGATCCCCCCAGTGATTCTGTATGTCACACACACACACACACAATGTCTGGTCAGCTCTCCTTGTGGGGACATCCCATAGGCGTTTTTAATTATTAGTACTTTAAGTTAAACTAAATGAAAATGAGAATGTTGCTTTGGCAACTAGCTGAAATAAAAATATATTTCAGTTAATGTTTATTTTATTTCAAGTAACACATATTACTTGAAATAAAATACATTTGTTTTACGATTTTAGTTTATTATATAATAACCATGTGGTCAACAGAGCATGATCATCTGATGCAGAGAGGCGAGTTCACTTGTATTTACATCAGTCCAGGGGTCTTGCCAATTATTGCTTGATCTCACAATTTTTTCGTGAAAAATGAAAATGTGTGAAAACAAATATACAATATTAAGTTACAGTTGGGTTAAATGCAATGAACAAGTATGCATACCATTATTTATTATCTAATGGCTTTGTGATCAAAATAAAGCATGCATTAACATTTGAATATAATTTGCAACATGCTCCATCTTTCAATGCACCATGGGGTCCTTGGCCTAAAAACTGTAGGTGACCCCTGCTTTAGCCTGTATATATGATGCATTATGAACTTATTCTCCAGGCATTTTTAAAAGCTTTAGGTGTATGACTAGCCGTTATCTGACAGGACTGTTGGTGAAGTGTGCGTTCTGAAGATGATGAACTGAATTATGCAGAACAAAAGAGCGATGGAGCAAGCGTTTCATCGATACTGATGCTCATTTGAATTCCGCAGCTGTTCAGCCGAGGATAAAAGACTGAATATTTTTGTACTTCATGACAAAACTTTAACAAAACACTAAACAGAGAGAACACAAGATCCAGCACCCAAGAGACTCAAGAGAAGTGTTGTGTGTGTGTGTGTGTGGAGTGTGTTTGTGGTTGGCGGGGGTGTTAGATTAAAAATCTGTTCAAAAGATGAGAAAGAAAGGAGTGAAACAATGGCAGAGCGAGAGAGGAAGTGTTCGTGTGTTGATATTAAATCTCAGCGGCCATCACTCCGTAATGTCAATGTATAAATGCACTTGTTTGATCCTTAATATTGTTTTTCATTAACGCAACGAACACAGCGCCAGCATTTCCTTCATTCCCAGCATCCATGCAATGTTTTCTTGAGCATTTTCTGTGAATAAATGAATGTATGTTTATGTAAATATAGTAGACATAGGGAGGTCTCATGTGAGTTCATACTGAATGACCTACAAAGATGTGTGTGTGGGTTTAGTTCGCTATAATTAGGGAACAAAGTGAGCTAAATCTGACAAAAACTTCCTTTGGGGACATCCAAGGACGTCCTCAACTGAAAAAAACAACTCATAAAGCAAATTAAAAAAAAAAAAAAAAGTTCAAAAGTTCACTGTCATTTAAGATTTTTCTGTGCATTTGTGTGTAAATGGCTCAAAGTGAAACTAGAGTATAATAATAAGTCAATCAGCCTCTCCAAGCTGTGCGTTACAGTGATTTCACCTTTTTCATGGTTAAAGAGTGCCAAATCACTGAAACGCATGACCTCTTATGGCTTACTGATTTTATGAATGCATTTTATTAAATAGATCTTTAGTCTAACAGGCTGTTAGATGCCTTGTAGTGAATTAAATATAACAATAAATAATAAATATAACATATATTTTATATAACTTTATATAATGTCCACTACTGCTGAAAAGTTTGGGGTTTGTAAGATTTTGTAAGATTAATTTGTAAGGTTTGTAAGATTAATTTTTTTTTAAAGAAATGAATACTCTTTTAGTCAGCAAGGATGCATTACATTGATCTAAAGTGACAGTAAACACTTATATTGCTATGGTTTCCACAAAAATATTAAGCAGCAAAATTGATGTTTTCAAAATTGATAATAATAATAATAATAATAATAAATAATCTAACTGTAAGCTGTTAAATGCTTTGTAGCGAATTTAAAAAAATAAATACAATAAATACATGTAGCAGCACAACTGTTGCTAATAATCAGAAATGTTTCTTGAGCAGAAAATCAGCATATTAGAATGATTTCTGAAGATCATGTGACACTGAAGACTGGAGGAATGATGCTGAAAATTCAGCTGCGCATCACAGCAATAAATTTCTTTTTTTAAATTTACTCAAACAGAAAACAATTATTTTAAATTGTAATTTTTTCTCAATATTACTGTTTTTACTGTATATTTAATCAGAAAGATGCAGCCTTGGTGAGCAGAAGAGACTTCTTTCAAAAACATTACAAAACAAAAATAAGTATTGTTTATTAATGCAGCTCATCCAATCCAGAAACTGTCTGTTTTATAAAGTTATGCGCTGTATTATGAGTTTACAAATACTCAGCATTGACTTTTGATGAATTTCTGACACATCTCTCTTCTATCACCATCTCAGCTGAAGCGTATAAGTTTGTTTCAAAGGCAGTCGCATCTCAAAATGTTCCCTGAGCATTTACTGCCAGCACACACACATAAACAAGACGCGTTTCGACAAACACGCACACTAACAGTCACAGACACACAACCCACTCTCTCCGCTCCTCTTTAATTTTCCATCGCTCTCTCACTCTTAACTGGCATTCACAGTGCGGCGCTTTGAACTAGTGCAGTGCAGGATGGCAGATTACCCATGAGACCCCTGATCAGCTTTGAAGCCCTGCTTTGATTCCCCTCCACACACTGACACACTCCCACTCCATTCTCTCTCTCTCACACACACACACACACACTCAGCCTGTGCGACCTCCGTCATTTGACTTCAGCTCTTTAGTTACTACCACAAACCCTAAAGACTCTAATAGCACAACAACTACCCACAATGCAATTACAGTCCAGAACAGTCAGTAAGGTGTGAAATTGAGAGGTAAACTATTATTTATTTTTTAAAGAAATTGAAACATTTATTCAGCTAGGATGCATAAAATTGATTAAAAGTAACATTTATAATGTTATAAAAGATTTTTATTTCAAATAAATGCTGTTCTTTTGAACTTTCTGTTGATCAATGGATCCTGAAAATTCATGTTTCCCCAAAAATATGAAGCAGCACATCTGTTTCCAACATTTATAATAATAGAAATGTTTCTTGAGCAGCAAATCAGCATATTAGAATGATTTCTGAAGGATCATGTGACACTGAAGACTGGAATTCAGCTTTGCATCACAGAAATGAATGACATTTTACAATATATTACAATAGAAAACAGCTATTTTAAATTGTAATAATATTTCACCATTTTTACTGTGTTTCTTGGTGAGCAGAAGAGATTTCTTTCTTATTTTTTTAATTTCATCAAAGCTGCCTGTCAGAATACGTGCATGCTTAATTATTAGACAGGATTATGTGTGTGAGAGAGAAAAATATTTGTTTTGACAGTTTTTACATCTCTGTTAAAACTGTAAGACATGGATGCACACCAAGAAACACACACACAAAATCCTGTTTGGTCAAAATGAGTTATTTATTCTGACTCGTGTTTTTGTGTATTCAAACTTGGTTTGTTATCAATGATGCCAACCGAGTTTGAATATGCATAAGCACAAAATAGATTTGATATTTGCTGAAATCTACCTAATGAATGGCTTCAGACAGTTCACAAGTCATATGGACTACTTTTATGATGCTTTTAAAGGGAATTTTTCACCCAAAAATGAAAATTCGATGAAAATGTGCTCACCCTCAGGCCATCCAAGGTGTAGATGAGTTGGTTTCTTCATGGGAACAGATTTGGAGAAATGTAGCATTGCATCACTTGCTCACCAATGGATCCTCTGCAGTGAATGGGTGCCGTCAGAATGAGAGTGAATGAGAGTCAGAATCAGAATGAGATGAATTTGTTTCTTACAAACATGCAGCTTTTTCACAAGACGTTAACTGATGGACTGGAGTGGTGTGGATTACTTGTGGATTATTGTGATGTTTTTTATCAGCTGTTTAGACTCTCATTCTGACGGCACCCATTCACTGCAGAGGATCCATTGGTGAGCAAGTGATGCAATGCTACATTTCTACAAATCCGTTCTGACAAAGAAACAAACTCATCTACATCTTGGACAGCCTGAGGGTGATTATTTTTTATCAAATTTTAATTTTTGGACAAATTATTCCTTTTAAAGAGCTCTTTTTTGGAACTTGAAGCCCCTGGTCACTAAATGATGACAGAATGATCATTTTTGGATGAATTGTTCCTTTAAACTGTGCAAATATGATTCTCAAATCTCAACTGACACATACAGTAATCTAGAGAGAGGCTGGTAACCCGGGACAGCTTAACCAATGACTGATCAATGCTATGTGAAATGGATTTATGATTTCATAAAGAATAATTCATTTAGACTCAGTACACACAGACAGAGCAGAAAGAAAGCTGTGTGTGTGTGTGTCCTTAGGGTCAATAAAGAGCCTCTGACCTTACAGCAGCTTTTAGCACATTCTCAGACAGAAACCTCAGTCAGTCTCGCAGATCACACTCATCCCTCTTTCATCTGCAGTTCTGTAATAAATGGTGTGCGTGTGTAAAGTGGTAATTCTGTGCAAAGCAGCAGCTGAAATGTCTGTCAATAGCTGATCGACTTGTAGTGCTCAATAAAACCTGTCAGCTAATTAGAAAGCCACGTGGACTAATCAATCACTTTTAACCCCTCAGACAGACCCATGCACACACACTTACACTCATGACATTGTGACGTTACACATCTGGAATAAGTGATCTGCGATCATACATGTACAAGTTTGGGGAAACCGTAAGATTGTTTAATGTTTTTTAAAAGAAGTCTCTTCTGCTCACCAAAGCTGCATTTATTTGATCAAAAACACAGTAAAAATGGTGAAATATTAAATTTTTTTTGTTGTTTTTATATCTCGTTCAGCCAAATGAACTAATGTCTATTATAGTAATTTCATTCATTTGCTTTAAAAATGAGTTAAAATGTTTCAGCCGCTAAATTCTCTGAACATGTCCACATATGCATCTTTTATCATATTCTAAATTAGGAAATCGTTATGCAGCCAAAGATAAGTTATGAGAAACATAAATTCCCTTGTCACATGACCGACCATCACTAATAAATCACACACTCCACATTTAAACAAAAAAAGAGGAAACACTTCAGAGAATGAACTAGTGTAATTTCCAGGTAATTGTAGTATGTACTATTATATGGAATGGATTAAATTCAATTTCGCACACTATTTAGGACAGACGGTATCTGATTTTGAAATGTAAGGAGAGAAAGACAAAAAAGGGAACGAGAGTGAATCTGTGAAAAGAGTTCATTAACAGCGGGTCATTAAGACGGTGATGCCTCGTTAAATACATTATCTTGACCTTGACAAACACACACACACACACACACACACACACACCATCTAGAACACTGAGGGCTCGTCATGCTGAATATCCCAGTTAGTTTGGATACTTCATACTTCTGGTTAGAAACACATTAATTTTAGTCCCAGCTTAGTTTCTGATGCATCTTCTAAAATAAAAACAGACCCAAATAGTCAATAGCTGACATACAGTAAGAGCTATAAAACAGAAAGGAATTATAAAATCAATGTGGAGAGCAGCTCATATATATATATATATATGTGTAATTATATAGAACATTTTTGTCAATTAATATAAAGCTGAAATAAAATCAAGTATAAATATTAGATAAACACTTAAATGAAATTGAGAAATGTTGCCTTGGCATCTAACTGAAATAAGCTGAAATATTAAAATTACTAACTGAAATATAAATAAATAAATAAATAAAATGACAAAAGTGTTTTGATCCACTTCAAATGTTGACTAGTGTGTGTATATATATATATATATATAAATACTAAAATAAAACTGCTTAATATTGAGATCTCTGACTTCAAAGACTTTAGGATCCTGGCATATCTGAGACATTATGGAGACATATATGAGATTAGTCTGGATTTTTACTCAGGAGAAATATCTGAGAAACAGGAAATTTCAGCAAATGCCTAATTTTTTTGCTATCTGGAACATTTAAAGAGATGTTATTTGTGAAATTCCCTTCCTAAAGATACACACTTACACTGCAAACAAACCCAGTGTGTGTGTGTTTCATTTGTCAGTGTGTGACATCTGTCAATGTGTCCGACCGGATGAGACTGTTACCGTGGAAACAAATCTGTCTTTGATTTATCAATGCTTTCAATGACAGGGGTGAGTTTATCGCTGTCCAGATCAAACACACACACACACACACACACGCCGTATGGATCTGTGTCAGCAGAAACACAAGACAGAGTCAGAGACACACACTTTCTCTGTGGGATGGAGGTCAGTTCTGAGCGTGCGATATGTGTGTGATACACTAATGCCAATCAATCAGCATTCGGTCATGTGATCAACCAGGACAAGGATTCTGTTTGTAAAAGACTTCATTCGGATAACATAAAGTAACTTTGCCTGTATCTTTTTTTGTAAGTTTTTAATCTTAGAGTTTAATTTAGCATTAGAAACCACAAGAGGGAGCCACAACTGGACTCTCCTGTTTGTTGAATGATGTCTATGATCTAACATTGTCATTTTTACAATGTATCAAACTTTCTCAGCAGAGAAATTACACAGAGTATCTGATACAATGTCTCAGGTAGAAAGTACTTTTAATATGTACCTTTAAGGTAATAATATGTGAAAGATGTACTGTTTTGCTATAGGGTACTGCTACAGCTTTGTACTTTTTTAAAATAAGAGTACATTTATTTATTTTATGATTCAGAAATCAAAACTTCCTTGTTAGTCCAAAAACATATTTTTTTAAAAACCAGCTGCAAAAATTACTCATTTTCTACTTCTTATTATTGATGTATTCCTATAGTATTTATTAATATTTAGAATGTATATTTCGAGTTTTAATTTAATCTAAAGTTTATATTTGTTTTTATTTCAGAACTATTTCAATTAAAGATAAAAAAAATAGTTTTAGTTACAGATAGTTTTAGTTATAAATAACAACACTGGTAACCAGAAACATTTCAGACTGCAAGAGAAATTTATATATATATATATATATATATATATATATATATATATATACACACACACACACAAAATGTAATATTGTGAAATATTATTATGATGTAAAATAACGTTTTTCTATTTTAATATACATTAATATCTAATTTATTCCTATGATCAAAGCTGAATTCCAGTATAAAGTGTCACATGATCTTCAGAAATCATTCTAATATGCTGATTTATTATCAGTGCTGGAAACTGTTGTGCTGCTTAATATTTTTTTGGAACCTGTGATACTTTTTTCAGGATTCTGTGATGAGTAAAAAGTTCAAAAGAAGAGCGTTTATTTAAAACAGAAATCTTTTCTAACAATATACACTACCGTTCAAATGTTTGGGGTCAGTAAATGGATACTTTTATTCAGCAAGAATGTGTTAAATTGATATTTAAAGAAATGAAAACTTTTATTCAGCAAGGATGTGTTAAATTGATAAGAAGTGACAGCAAAGATTTATATTTTAGAAAAGATTTATATTTTGAATAAATGCTGTTCTTTTAAAATTTTTATTCATCAAAGAATCCTGAAAAAAAAGTATCTCAGTTTCCCCAAAAAATATTTGGCAGCACAACTGTTGCCAACATTACCTTTTCAGTTTTTCAACTTAAAAATTTCACATCTCATTCAATGTGTTATTTGTTGTTTATTTGTGAAATTTACTAGCAATTTCTGATAATTGAAGGTATTTTTGGTCAGTGTATTGTCTGTTCTAATCAAACTATCTTCAGTTCTGGCCACTGAAATCAGCGTCAGGAGAGAGTGAAATCAGCGTCAGGAGAGAGTGTGTAGTGATATGGAAGTACAGCACTGGTCATGTGTGTGTTCGTCTCTCATGATCACATGGTCAGCGCAGCATTGGGGTCAGATTAATCCAGCGGTGCATAATCTCAATCCTAATCCCCGTCTCTCACAGATCACACACACACACCGCCTTATATAAGAGGATGAACGACTCAACGGTGGATGTGGACAAATAAAAGACAAAGAAAAGCCATCTCGAAGTTCATCACAGATCTTTTGAGCAGAGGGCATTTAATGGGGGTGACAGATGTGACGCGTGTCGGCACTGTGACGTGTTTGCTGCAAGACCTCAGCAAACATCCAGGTGGGTTCAGGTCAGGTTTATCAGGCAGAAACAAACAACAGATTTAGTCGTATGCTGTTACTATATTTCACATAATATTTAAGTGTTTCCAAGCAATATTTCAGCTAATAATATTTATATATAATATTATAACTATTAATTACATATTGTTTATATGCATAATATTTATAATATGTGACCCTGGAGCACAAAAGCAGTCTTAAGTCGCTGGGGTATATTTGTAGCAATAGCCAAAAATACATTGTATGGGTCAAAATTATTGATTTTTCTTTTATGCCAAAAATCATTAGGATATTAAGTAAGT
>NW_015628031.1:759812-768096 GCF_001515625.1 Sinocyclocheilus rhinocerous
TTTTTTTTTTTCATTTCACAGCAAAACAATAACAGATTTAGTCACATTCTTAAAGAAATATTTCAGGTCATTAATCTGTTTCCAAGCACTATTTCACCATAAAATAAAATAAAAATAGAAATTATAGTTTGCATTAGGACATTACACATTACATTAGTTACATTATTTTCATGACATTTACTTTTTAATATAATATTAACCTACTTGAATAATAACATATAAATATATTAAATATATTGTAATGTTTAACTAGTTTTTTTCATTGAAATGTATTATTTATTTTAAAATTCAATGCTACTTTGCAACTTTACTAATAGTGTTTGTTGTTTGAGGTTTAAATTTGTTTAAATCAACAACACACTGATACCGACCTGTTATATTCCCTTAAAATGTGCGCTCATTAAGTACACATCAGTGTATTTTAGTATTATTTATATACTATTCAACTTTTTTTTCCAATTTATTGAAACCAAGATGCCAAAACCACTAATTTTCTACTTATTTTTATTTATTACTTATTTGATTTATTTATTATTTACTACTAAAGTATTATAGTATTTATTCATATTTATAATTAGCTTTTATTTTTATATTTTCAGTTTTCATTTAACTCATTTTGTTATGTGCTTCTGTCATTATTATTATTATTACTATTATTATTTTGAATATTACTACATAGGTTTAATTGATCAATTTTAAAAATATAATTTTTGTTTAGTTTTTCATCTAATATACATGTTTTTTTTATTTATTTGAGCTATATTTTATTTAATAGTTTTAGTTTTAGTTAACGGTAATAACCCTGGACGGCCCATGGGAAAAGCCGCAGCACATCCGGCCGTCACAGAAGTTGCACGAGTGTTTTAGCGTGTGTGTGGCGTGTGCTCTGACGAGACGGACAGCTGAATAAACCCAGCAGACACACTGACATCATCACCACCTCGTTATCATCTCACGCTCGCCGTACCTGACAGTCAGGTGATCTCTCCTGACACACACGGGCACAAAGGATCGCCTGACTTCCTCTCAGATCAGAACCGTCCTGACACGAAACCCCCGGACCCGTCCTACAAGCACACACACACACACACGCACGCACGCACGCACACACACACAAACACACACGCACACACACACACACACAAAAACACACACACACACACACACACACACACACACAGAGGGCATTCCCAGCAGGCCTGTCGGGATGACCTTGGTTATCACAGTGTGTCAGGAAACATGAACTCACACTCACACACGTGATGAATCTTCTGATGAAAGTCTCAGAGCTCGGCCATCATCTGCGATTGAAACGAGAGCGTGTACGCCTGCGGTGTTTGCTGTCAAACCTCTGCCGTGGAGAACCTGATACTCACTCTGTCTGTCTCTCCATCCTGATCAATCATCTCGTCTGCTGGAGAAAAAGACAAAAGTGAGAGAATGTGTGTTAGAGGGACGGAGGAGAGAGACAGGCCGCGATTCCACTGCAGAAACTTCAAAAGATCACAGTGTGTTCTCACATGACAAAGAGAAACTTCACGAAGATTTGCGAAAAGTTAAAGCATGGACTGAGGCGAAGAGAGGGATTTGACAGGAACATGCACAGCATTTCTTTACTCGACCCTGATCAATCACAAACGAGTTTTTCCAGATCAATCAAACGATCAGTTTTTACAAACAAGTTGTAAAAATTGACAATAAAAATATATATATATTATAAAATGATTAAATTATCATAAATATTATATAACAAAATAATATAAAGGAATAAAATGTAATGGAATAATTACATTTTTAGTTATTATTGTAATAAATTATTTAAAAACATTTTTTTTTAATTTTATACACTACTGTTCAAAAGTTTGGGGTTGATCAGATTTTTCAAATGTTTTTGAAAGACGTTTCTTCGTTCAACAAGGCTGCATTTGTTTGATCAAAAATAATTATAATAAAAAATATATGATAAAATATATATGATACAAAAAATAAATAATTTTAAATAAGATTAATTAAATATTCATAACTAAATATAAATAAAAATATGACATTTTTAATAAAACAATATGTACTTATAATTTTATTAATGAAAAAAAAATCTAAATTTTTTGTACACTATATATATATATATATATACACTGTGTGTACGTGAGTCTGTTTTTGAAAGAAAAAAACAGTAAATACTGTGAAAACTGTAAAAATAGTAATATTGTGAAATACACATATTAGTAAAAAATATATATAATTTTTGTAATTTAATACAATTAATATAAAATAAGTATAATATAATATAATATATGAAGCAAAACTGTATAATGCAGTCTAAAATGTCATCCCCTTTGCACCAATCTAATGTTTTCTGAATGTCATCTGGGTCTGTCTTACTGTCAATTCAAGCTTGAGCGTCTCTCTGGATATCGTCATGAGGGAAACTTTTATCAGCAACATTTGAAGTATTCATCACTTGCATTCAGTTGCCTCAGCACACTTACAGCCGAGTCACCTTGCACTGACATTCACCCCACCATAAGAGCATGCACTCGCCTCCTCTATAACTCTATATATGTGTGTGTGTGTGTGTGTGTGTGTGTGTTATAGGACGTTCACAAACAGATTATTCTTGGTATGTGGAAGAATCTGCTTTGATACAGTTTACCAAAAGACTGAAACTAACAATTAAACAACACTTGCAATGAGAAATTATTCAGTTAGGATATTTTTTGCATGCATTTAGAGTTCCAGTATCTCATAATAAAAATGCATCTTATCCCCACAGCAATGCATAAGTGGGTGTAGAGAGGGATGATGGGTATGGAAGCTTGTTTCCACCATGGGATGAAAAAAAAATGTAAATGTAAACTTTTTAGCTCACATTTTAGACTTTTTTCTGCCTCACAATTCTTTTTTCTCAAAATTCTGAGAAAAAAAATCTAAATTGCTAGATATAAAGTCAGAAATGTGAGATATAAACTCAGATTTACAGGACAAGTTTTTATTCCGTGACAGAATGTAAATTTTCAAGATGCAGACTGTATCTTGCAAAATTCAGATTTTTCTCAGAATTGAGTTAAACAATCTGAAGTGTGAGATAAAAAGTCACAATTATCTTTTTTTTTTTTTAATTCCATGGCAGAAACAGGCTTTCATATATTAGTTTATTGGATTTTAGGTACGTTTAAAATGTCCCAGCCAACAAAATTCTTTGCTAACGTTCGCATTAAGTTATAAAAACATTATTTATGAATGTTCTCTGAATGTTCAAAATGCCCAGCTTTTTAAACCGTTTTACAAAGTGTTTTTTGGAGGGTTAATGGAATGTTTCAATGTATCATTTTGCAAACATCTTGGAATGTTACTTTTGAATGATGTCTTAAAGGGGTCATATGATGCGATTTCAAGTTTTCCTTTCTCTTTGGAGTGTTACAAGCTGATTGTGCATAGATAAGATCCCTGAAGTTGCAAAGACTAAAGGAAATTTAAAAAAAATGTTTAATCGAATATCCAACTAAAATGTTTAAGGAAAAAACATTCCATGGATGATGTATAAACAACGTTTTTCTGCTAATGATTCGAGAACATTATTAAAGACCAGATAACCTTGCCAGAACGCTCGGAGAACGCTCACTGTTAGCTGCCGTATTTTAGGTGGGTTTAAAAGAGACACACACACCTTCAGGGGATCTGAATACTGTACATCCACGTGTGTCTCTCCACAATTAAAAATACTAAACACTATTATGTGTGTGTATGAATGTCTAGTGAACGTCACCTCCCACATCAGTGTGTGTATCCTAACTAGCAAACCGCTATACTGTATTGGTGTGTGTGCAGCTTGTTTTGTTGCAGAAAGTCTGTTTAAACCAAGGGAATGTTTGATCCCAGCCAATTTAGAGGCCTTTACGAAAATCTGTGTGTGCGTGTTTGCCAACAGATGTAAAATATTCCTCCTCCTGCGCTAATTATCAGCCCTGAACTGCAAGCAGAGACAGACCACATGTGTGTGTGTGTGTGTGATTCGCTTCACTCCGCAGGCAGGGACGCCCTCTACATTACACAATCCTCTACACACACACCATAACCCAGAATTTATTTAATTAACAGCAGCTCAGGCCCAAAACTAATGAGCTCTGTGTGTGTGTGTGTGTGTGTCAAAGTGAAGGAATCTAGCAGAGGAAACACACGCTCTGAAATCTAAATGCTACGGCGAGTGAAATCATTAAACTCCAGAAAGAGTGACAGAAGAAAAAGATGAAATGATGAAGAGGATGGTGGGGAAGGATGAAAAGAAAAGGCAGTGTGTGTGTGTGTTTGAGAGATTATTTAAGGACAGGTTCTCGTGCAGTCATTCAGGGATGAGGCAACTATTTGAAACTGCTCCCAGATTTTAAATGAGCGAGAGACAGACAGAGAAAGATAGAGAGAGAGAGAGAGAGACAGGGATGGTTAGTGATATTTATTCTAAAGCCAACAACATACTAAAGCACACAGATGTGAAACATAATGTAAAATATATACGTGAACGTAAGTGCTTTGACACTAATTCATTTTTGTGTCTTAAGACTTAATTTCTGTGTTTTGAAATTCATAACGCATCGCAAGAACATGTTGCATTCTCAGCATGGCCACAAAAAAGTCTCTTCTGCTCATCAGTTTTTTGATCATTATTTATGATTTTGAGGGAATTTTATGATACTATGCAATATTTATACAATTTTGATGAGCTAATTTCTCCATTAGAATTAAATTTTTTTTTTTTTTTAATTTACTTTTTTTTTAATAAATGCAATATTTCACATTAAAATCAATTTTTTAAAGTGAGAATTGGGCCATCTGGAGGCATTAAAAATAAAAACTTGTGTAATGTTGCGTAACCTCTTGTATTAGCACCCTATATAGATATATACAGAGGCTTTTGGATTCCTGTTGTTTTTTTAGACATCATTTCTTCATTTTTTTAGGTTTTGCATTTAGATATATATCTAGACATTCTAAAAGACTACTTTTTGTTAGGGTTTAGATATTTTTGGTTAGATAAGTATTAGGGCTGGGTATCGATTCAGATGTTCCAATTCAATTCAATTTCGATTTTCAAGCTTTCAATTCGATTCGATTTCGATTTTATATTCGATTTCGATTCGATTTTTGATTTCAATTCTCGATTCGATTTGACAATATGAATGAATATAGATTTAATACAAATACTATATTTATAAAAAATGAACAGTGAACATACTTTTTGTCAAGGTTTAGATATTTTTGGTTAGATAAGTATTAGGGCTGGGTATCGATTCAGATGTTCCAATTCAATTCAATTTCGATTTTCAAGCTTTCAATTCGATTCGATTTCGATTTTATATTCGATTTCGATTCGATTTTTGATTTCAATTCTCGATTCGATTTGACAATATGAATGAATATAGATTTAATACAAATACTATATTTATAAAAAATGAACAGTGAACATAAGATTACAAATGGTTAATTAACGATTTTTTTTTTGCCCAGCCCTAATATTAAGTATCAGGTTTTACATCATGATTACAGTCAAACATTAAAATCTTGTTAGAAAGGGAACACATAGAAAGCATTTTTGTTACTCAGTATTTGATAATTTAAAAATCTAACAAAATAAGAAATGGATGGTGATCATTCAAAACACTTTATACAAAAATTTTGTAATTAATTGATATTTTATTCAATGTAATTCAATAAATGTTAATAAAACTTCAGAACAGAAATGAAAATTTTTTCGTATTTCCCATTCATTTCCTATTTCGGTCATTTTTGACCGCGAAGAAGTCAAGTGTGACTATTTTTTTTTTGACCCTTTAACATATCCGAATCATGTCCATGATTTTTGTGTGTGTTCATATTGCTAATGTGACAAAAGTCACCAAGTGTCATCTCATTCCGATGAAGCTACGATTTTTTAAATTTCAAAATATAAAATTTTTCGGTCAAAAATGACGAAGAGGGCCAGAGGGTTAATGTTGAAAACATGTCGCTGATGAATATTTTTGTGTAAACCGTGATACATAAATTTTTTTCAGGATTCTTTGATGAATAGAAAGTTCAAAAGAACAGTATTTATTTGCAATAGAAATATTTGTAGCACTATAAATGTCTTTACTGTTACTCTGGTAAATTTACTGCATCCTTGCTGAATACAAGTAATATTGTGTCATGAATTGCATTTAATTCACTGTATTTCTGTTTGATTTCAAACTGACCTGTCTTTTTTAAAACCCTCAGAACTGATCTTATGCATTGTGTAGAAAGAATCCTTTGCGTTCACATATCTGCTTGTGCATATGGGCCTAAAAATAGTGGACAACTGTGGGTTTTTGTGTGCATGTTTTAGTATGTAAGTGTGTGTATAACAGTGTTTACTATGCATCACAATGACACTGACAACATAATCACCATCTGAATCAATCTCTCTCTCTCAAACACACACACACACTGAACTGGGCCGTGGCGTTGAGTACATAACACTCTTGTTTGTTCTGGTTCATGTCACATCAGTACAACTGTGGGTTTTTGTGTGCATGTTTTAGTATGTAAGTGAAAATACATACATTATACATAGTATAACAGTGTTTACTATGCATCACAATGACACTGACAACATAATCACCATCTGAATCAATCTCTCTCTCTCAAACACACACACACACTGAACTGGGCCGTGGCGTTGAGTGCATAACACTCTTGTTTGTTCTGGTTCATGTCACATCAGTTCTTTCTTTTCCCAACAGACTAAAACACACACACATACGGGGCCATGTGCTGGAGGAATAATCCATCATTCTCAGGTGAGCGCGGGTTCAGCACTCTTTCTCTTACATACTTTATACATACAAGCTCCTGGACTGCATTAGCAGATCAGACTCAGTCCTTCCGTCTAGGAAAGAGAAATCACAAACAAGGTCTTTATTATCACAATTCTAGATGGTAGAAATACTGTTTTTTTTAAATACTTAATTAGTGCTTAATTGCACTAATTAAGTATTGGAATAAAAATGGAAATAATGTCACAATTAAAAAATCTTAATGGTCTTAAAATAGGCTTAGTTTCTCCATGCAAAAAAATATTTATTATTTCTATTCCAAACTCTTTTCTCTGTTTGCATGTCAACACTTTTCTCATTTCTGTCTATTTTGATCTCCTCCAAAGCAATTTAAAACACAGATGAAATTTAAAAGCAGCAGATCTGAGAACTCTAAGTCTCTTGAGCTATGAAAGAGCAACTTCTGAGTAAGAAAATTTCTAATCAGATCTAGTGAATGTGCTCTCATAAAAAGAAACAAAACTGTTCCAGAACTGCTCAATCAAAGCAGATCCATCAAGCATTAGAGAGGCAGCTTCACAACACTCAAACTCAACTGATCTGTCACCGCTCCACAATGAGAGCAGCTCCAAACCGCAGAGAAGCTCTCTATGCCAATCCTGGATCAGATTTCTATCTGAGCAACTAATGCACGATCCGGACTTTCTACCAGTGCTTTCAGAGCACCAGCACAGAAATCTGCTAAAGAACTAGAAAACAAACAGTTCTTAAAAAGTTCTAGTCGAACGGTAAAATCTGTTTGGGTTCTAATTGGAACCTTCATTTTTTAGAATCTTTAGAGCATCTTCTCTTTAGAATTCTCCCTTGTGTTGTGACTTTGAAGTTTTTTCGAATGTATTTGAGCTGAAATCGATCTGTGCCGTTGTACCTGTGAGCATGCTGTGTGGGTTGGGTTTCTCGATGTAAAGAGAGCAGCAAACATCTGGCCGACTGATTGAAAGAGCCCTGTGGACCGCTTTCACCACTAATGAGCGTTTACTGCCTGGAAAACTAACCCACATAGACTACAAATACACAGACACACAAACATAGACAGACAAAAGGACAATGCACATAATGTACAATATAAGGAATAAAGGCTAGTATAAGGCTGGACAATACAACTAAATATATATATATATATATATATTTTATTTTTATTTTATTATAACCATTTCTTACTATGTGTCAGTAAGTTGTTGTTATTTTAGCATGTGTGTTTGGCTCAGTGTTATTTTTTTAGGATTACTGATAAACTAATGTAGTTTGATTTGTTTGTGTTATCTATTTTAGTTTTAGTTACAGTTGTAGTAATGTTGTCATTTTATTAGTTTTTTTATTATGTCTATATAGGTTTTTTATTAAGTTTTAGTTTTATTTAATTTGAGTTATTTCAGTACTTCAACAAATACAAATGGAAATGAAATAATATATATATATATTGAATGTATTTATAT